>NC_081528.1:6048523-6228523 GCF_030273125.1 Centropristis striata | reverse complement strand
TTATATGCGCTCTCTAGTGGGCTCAGAAAATAAAGAAAAGGGTTCATGAGGCCTCGTTGGAACATCACTAGTCACCGGTTCGACTCCGGCCTGCGGCTCTTCTGTGTGGAGTTTGCATGTTCTCCCGGTCAGCGTGGGTTCTCTCCGGGTACTCCGGCTTCCTCCCACAGTCCATAAAACATGCAATTTAGCTTTAATTGGTGACTCTAAATTGCCCATAGGTGTGAATGAGAGCGTGATAAGCGATTAAGGATAATGAAAGAACAAATATTTTCCCGACTATATATATAAGTCCATTGTTAAGGGCCAACCTTCAATTGAGTAAATCCCAGTTTTTTCCCGTTAATTCCCATAATTCCTGTTAATTCCCATATTTTCCTAATAATTCCCATAGAAAGAAGAAACTTGCTGGAACTGTCTTTTTGGATTCTGTTTCCGCACGTCAAAAAGGGTTTGACACACAGCTAAAGTAAGCTTCTCAGTTAGCCCGAGGCTAGTTCAGCTGTATTAGTTACTGTTAAAATAATTGATTATTTTCTATATTGGTAAATGATTTTATGCTTGATTTCTGCTTCTCTGTTGTTTGACTCCCTGGTGTCTGTCCCTGTGTCTGTCTCTGTGTGTGACTATCAGGTCAGCCTTGGTAAATATCTCTATGCAGTTATATTAAATCAGGCAATATGATTTTGATACAATGATTATGTTTGTGTGTTAATGTTGGTTTAGAAACTTTGACAACATATATTTCATTGTCTGTGTCATATTTTTTAGACTTTTAGAATCTATGTGAGACAGTGAAAATCCTTTGGCTCTGTAAGACACACTATCTTTGTAAGACATAACAAGGCAGGAGGTTTTTGATGAATGTTCTGGAGAGGAGGCCAGGTCAGGATGGCCTTGTCCGGGGCAGCAAGATCGTATGCCCAGGTGGCATGACGTGCCGTTGTATTGATTAAGACTGGCGAATCAGCGGATTAAGAAGGCGGAATTTCCTGGAAGAAATCGACCAGCATATTTTGTAAACAAATGTTAGTATTTTAATGGGTTCAGGGAGAGAGTCGTGGTTCAGACTTCACGAACTGAAACACGTCTGTTTGTATTCAGGGACATGAGTTTTTGAACCCGGAGAATCTCTGTAAAATGCACATTTTTTGACGTATTGTAATAAAACTTTGTTAAACTGAGAACTTGGACGGCCTCCTGCTTTTCATCTCTAACATTACCATGGTTACTGAGGAGGGAGTCACCTAAGCCACGTTAATGGCTATTGACTCTCTCACTGAAATGAGTAGACTTAGAAATAAACACGCTCTTCCCCCCCCAGGACTCTGAGCCAACTGCTGCTGGAGTTAACTTGGTGTTAGTTGGAGGCTTTTCTCCCAAGCTGGAAGTTCTGTTTTCTGGAGGAAAAGACTGCAGAAGAAGAGAGAAACAGGAGAGAGAGAACAATGTGAAGAAGGCTTTTGTCTTCCGGTTATGTCATTGGTCCTGTAGTCGATGAGGTTACATTCAAATCCACGCCTGGAGCTACAGCGTAGGTGTGGGGGTTGAAACTCTAGTTTGGAGGGCTGAGGTGGAGACATCAGCAGGAAAACCAGTTCAACAGCTATAACTGAACCATACGTGGTCCCTACATATCGTACTGTCCCTTTAAGAGTGTTGCATAAAGTCACTGTTTTATCACGGGATAATCAAAATAATGTCGATAGAGACTCAACCTGTTATAATCAACTGAACAATAAATGGTTGCCAAATTCTTTAGAATTTCCTGATTTTTCAGTAAGAATCTGTCATAACATTTGAATACGTTGGGGCTACCTTTTGTTTCTAATTAAGTAATATCAATCTTCGTACAAGTAGACTGAAAAACCAAACCAAACTATGTTCCATGTTGCTTTCCGTCATGCTTGAATCAATAATTTCTAGAATTGCCAGCAGACAGAATAACAGATTATTTCTAACAGTAATTATGTGAAAAAAGAACCTGTAACCCCTGTTGCACTGGTTTCTCCACATTGTTGGTAACAAAAACCATCTAGGGAGAAGCCCACCCCCCTTTAGATGTGGAGCCCTGCAGGAAACACTCCTGTCACATTACAGGAACAACCTCACTCAGATTTAATCACTCTGTTTTTTCGGATAAATCTTTGCCAAGGTAAGACACATGATATTCTTATATAAAGTTTATTTTAAATACATTTTGAAAACTAAATGTTGCCACTAACCTTTCTGAACACGTGTATACTTTTGAGGCACTTGTATTTTAAGTCTTAGTACACTGAAAAAAATGTACTTGTGTATTTTCATTTTAAAAAAGTGGTTCTATGAAATAAATAAATATTATTTAGAAACAGCCTGAGTAAAGACTACAAACACTTTCTGTGTGGAAAAACTTGCCTAGCTTTTTTTTTTAAAATAGCACTCCAATTTTTTTTTCAGTGTACTTCCATCTTATGATACTTTATGCTTCTGCTCTAATTCAGAGGAAATATTGTACCTTGTTCTTCAGTACATTAAGTAGACTTTAGTTACTAGGTTGATTAAGATTTATATACTGTTAAAATCATATAAGTTTATAAAATCATGCATTCAAAACTTAAAGTCGAGTGTTATGAAGAAACGGGCGTCTGTCTTTAGTTATTGTGAATTTATTTTCTTCTTTTATGTCTAAATAGTCGCCTACGACTTTATTACCAACTTCACAGTGAAAACAGATGTGTTGAGATGTTTTAAATATGCACAAAGTTTTGTTTAAACAAAGTTCTATTTCAACATTTTTGGCATTTTAACCCTTTAAATGGCAGTTTGATTGCATGGTGTCATTGTT
Organism: Centropristis striata; assembly: GCF_030273125.1. Classification (NCBI taxonomy): domain Eukaryota; kingdom Metazoa; phylum Chordata; class Actinopteri; order Perciformes; family Serranidae; genus Centropristis; species Centropristis striata. The sequence continues at coordinate 6,225,696 of NC_081528.1, read as the reverse complement.
TTTTATGGCAAAAACAACAACACAAAAATGTATTTATTTTCCATATAATAAATCAATTTTGGCGGATGGTTTTGATCAGGACTGAAGTTGATTGAAAGATTTAACCCAAAAAAGTTGAAAAATATATATATATATCAGTAATATTTTTATAGCGTTTTTTAGAAGTGGACATGTCTGCCATTAAGTTGCCATAAGTTTTTACATCTTAAATCTGACGCTACACAAAACCTAAAAATGCTTGTTGCTAATCTTTGAGGCTGTGATAAAAACAAAAACAAATGCCCCAGCCAAAAAATATTTATTATATGGAAATTACTACATTTTTGTGTTTTTTTGTTGAAAAACAGTGACATCACGTAATCAAACTGGTATTGAAAGGGTTAACCCTTCGGAGTCTGGGGCTATTTTGATGGGTTTTGACTATTTTTCATTCTGCCCGTATAAACGACTTAAAAAAATGTTTATCATTCCATGCTGGTATCATTTTTTTCAGCACAACCTCACCTGATTATTATTTTGTCATTTTGACTTACTGGATCAACATTTTGAACACAAAAACACACACACACAAAAAAATTACAAAAAACATACATAAAAAAACACAAAGAAACACAAAAAATACAAAAAAAACATAAAGGAAATACACAAAAATCCAAAAAACACGTAAAAACACAAAAAATGACAAAAAACACACATAAAAACACATTAAGTACACATAAAAAACACATATAAAAACACACATAAATAACACAAAAACATTAAACACAAAAGATTGCATTAAAAATGCTGAATGCACACTCCAAAAAATGACAAAAACATAAAAACATAAAAAATACACAAAAAATGCACAGAAAAATTACAGAAAACAAACGTAAAAACACAAAAAACACAGAAAAAACACAAAAACTTACAAAAAACACATAAAAAACACATATAAAAACAAAAAAAACACACAAAAAACATTAAACACAAAAGATTGCATTAAAATTGCTGAATGCACACTGCAAAATTCAATAAAATCTCTGCAAAAACTTCAGTATTATCATGTTACACTTGGTCGAGGTGGTTTTTTTTTAGAGTTTATGTGCTAAATGAGACATGGAAACTTCTGGAAAAGCCAAAACTTTAGAGTGAAGCTGCCAGCAGGGCTCCATGCTGCTGCAGTTTTTATGTTGCAACGTCATGAGGTGTCATGCTCGGGCGCTGTCGTGGACTCCAGAGGGTTAATAAACATAACGGTAACACTTTACAATAACCATCTAAGTAATGTTTATAGATGGTTTATTAACCAATTATTAACCATTTACAAAGTGCTATACATATTTAATCTTTAAATGTTTTCAACCAATCTCTTAAAGGTATATGAATCACTTCAAAATCATTAACATAGTTAATATGGTGTTAAAAATGTTAAAATGAGTAACTAAAACTATTAATAAACAATTAATTATAATTTAATTGTTTGTTAATGGTAAAGTAACTATAAACTTATATTTAAATACCATCTATTTGCCATTTATAAATGATTTAGTTAGTTAAACATTAATAAATTATCTATTTACCATTCTAAATGGCCTATATACGGTTTATAAATGATGATTAAACATTAATAAACTATCTGTTTACCATTTATAAATGATGGTTATTGTAAAGTGTTACCAACATAACATATGAAGGTGTCAGTTGCCCTGGTTTTATTTGTGTTGTTTTTATTTTTAATGCAGTAGCAGAGGAGCTGGTGACAGAGGAAGACGATGATGAGGGTCGGAGCGTGTCTGTCCAGGGAATACATCGCCATCTTCCTCTTCCTGGCCGTGGGCGCCTTCATCCTGGTGCTACACAACATGGAGCTCCTGGAGGTGAGGAGATATTGTGTTAAAAAGCGTGTTTCATTGTCAGTCACCAACAGTAATATGAACTCAGTTGAAAAATAATTGCATTGCTGACAGCCAAATCAGTCTCCTGTTAATGGTATAATGTTGGTCCACAGTACAAATATGTTACACTGATAAAAAATACACTGATAAAAATTTGAGTGACATTTACTTAAAAAAAGCTAGGCAAGTTTTTCCACACAGAAAGTGTTTGTAATCTTTACTCAGGCTGTTTCTAAGTAATATTTATCTAATTAAAAAAAAAATGAAAATACACAAGTAAATTGCAGATTCACTGAATTCACTGAAAAATCAAATAATTAAGCCAATGAACTGGTTTAGTGAATATTACTTGGAACGAATGATTCAATTTAGATACAAAACTGAGGACACATAATAACAAACAATCACTAAGTCATGCACGACATGAAAAACTGCTATTTTAAAGTAAAAGCATTCAAATTCGTATTTCTTTGTAGAATTCATATAGGGCTTTTTTTTCAGTGTACTAAGATAAAATACAAGTACCTCAAAAGTATACACATGTACAGAAAGGTTAGCTGCAACATTTAGTTTTCAAAATGTATTTAAAATAAACTTTATATAAGAATATCATGTGTCTTACCTTGGCAAAGATGTATCTGAAAAAACAGAGTGATTAAATATTAATATACTTCATTAATATTACTTGGAACAAATGATTCAATTTACATACAAAACTGAGGACACATAATAACAAACAATCACTAAGTAATGCACTACATGAAAAACTGCTATTCACAAAATATCATCACAGGGGCCGCAATTGGCCCGCGGGCCGCGAGTTTGGGACGGGTTAACCCTTTATCAGGCAAAGAACTATATTTGGTAGTAAGAGTCAGGTAATATTTAGCTGCGCAAAAAAAGTCGCAGATTTACGAGAAAAAGTGGGAAAAAGCAACTTCCCCCCCCAGATTCACCACTTTAAATCTCATAAATCTGCGCATTTTATTTCTCGTAGATTTGCCACTTTAATCTCGTCAACTTTTTTCTCAAAACATTATTTTTCATAGGTTTTTTTTACACATTCTGGCAGTATGTGATATCCTCCAATATTCTCTAGGGTTGAAATTTGGAATTTGCAAGTATTTCAATGAGAGCCCTATTAAGGGTTAAAGTGCTGAATCTGGGAGAAAAAAGTTGTTTTTTCCCCACTTTTTTCTCGTAAATCTACGACTTTTTTCGCGCAGATTTGCCACTTTAAATCTCTTAAATCTGCGACTTTTTTTCTTGTAGATTTGCCACTTTAATCTAGTAAACCTTTGCACTAAATCTATGCAAGACACTTTGCTATGTTATTCATATTATTACTATTATTATTATTATAATTATTATTATTATTATTATTATTATATATACTGTTGCTGCCATTATTACTATTATTACTATATACTGTAATATACTACTATTATTATTATACCGGCCTTATTTATTATTATTATTATTATTATTACTATTATTATTATATATTATATTATATTATATTACTTTACTTGTAATTACTCTATTTATATTTTTCATTTTACTTTTATATTGTTTATTATCTACTATTACATATTATATTATATTATATATATTATATACTGTACTATTATTATTATATACCGTCTAGTCACTATAGCATTGTTGCCATCATATCACCAGTTTAATTATTACCATCATCTTGTCAACCATCCTACCAACTGATGATGTTCTTTTCTTAACTTCTTAAGTGTCCTTGTTCTTGTTTTGTTCTGTGTTTTTTTCTATTGTTTTTATTTATGCTACCTCAGTATTTTATTCTATTGTATTTTATTGTACTTGAATACCAGACTGCTGTGACAACCGAATTTCCCTTCGGGGATGAATAAAGTAATCTATCTATCTATCTATCTATCTATCTATCTATCTATCTATCTATCTATCTATCTATCTATCTATCTATCTAAATTTTAGATTGCCTGATAAAGGGTTAATGCATCTTCGTCACCTTGTGTCTTGCCCCTCTGCCAGTTTGGACAGAAAGTGAACGTCACCATCCCCGTCCCAAGAGTGTCCAGAGACCCTGAAGTGCATCACAGCGTGCATAACTGCCCCCTGCAGCCGCTGCCTCCAAAGGAAGCTGTGGAAGAAATCCTCCTGCTGGAATCCATTACTTGGCCTGGACCTCCACCTGGACCGCCAGCTCCTCTTTCTAAGACCACTGATCCTGCTCACAGCACCTTCACCATCCTCCCAGCGAGGGGAGGAGGACAGTGGCGTGTTGGGGATCAGCTGGAGGTCCTGATCAAAGCGTCTGACTTCCAGGGGCGTCCCAAGAAGTACGGGGGGGACTTCTTCCTCGCCCGGCTGCACAATCGGGAGCTTGCTGCAGGTGTGGTTGGGCAGGTGGTGGATCATCTCAACGGCAGCTACTCTGTTGTTTTCTCTTTACTCTGGGAAGGAGACGCTCGGGTTGAGGTAATGCTTTAAACTGTCAGGGTAATTTAGTTGTATTCTATATACAGTCATGGAAAAAAATGATTAGTTGATGATTCAATTTCTTGTTCATTTTAATGCCTGGTACAACTAAAGGTACATTTAGAAAAAGTAAAAGTAAAAATAACCATTTTCCATGGTTTTCTTGATAATAATTTTGGGATTTAATGTGAAGCATAAAGGTGAATATGGGAGATTCTAGAACATGGGTCTCAAACTTGCGGCCCGCGGCCCAATTGCGGCCCTTGTGATGATATTTTGTGGCCCCCACCTTGATATGAAAGTTTAATGTGAGTTTTATATGAATGGCACTTTACCGTGTTTTGTGTGGAAGGTCCCTTTAATTACTTTTTTTGGTAATTTTGTGTCTTTTTTTAATAATTGTGTGTCTTTTGTAAAATAATTTGGTGTCTTTTTTTTAAATAACTTGGTGTCTTTTTCGGTAATTCTGTGTCTTTTTTTAGTAATTTTGTGGGTTTTTTTGTGGTTATTTTGTGTCGTTTTTCGGTCACTTTGTGTCTTTTAAAAATAATTTTGTGTCGTTTTTGGTAATTCTGTGTCTTTTTTGGGGTCATTTTGTTTCTTTTTTAAGTCATTTAGTTTTTTTCTGTCATTTCATGTCTTTTTTGGGTCTTTTTTAAATAAGTTAGTTTTTTTGGTAATTCTGTGCATTTTTGGGTCATTTTGTGTCTTTTTGAAGTAAGTTTGTGTTCTTTCAGTCATTTTGTGTCACTTTCTTTGTAATTTTGTGTCTTTTTTGGTCATTTTGTGTCTTTTTTTGGTCATTTTGTGTCTTTTTTAAGTAATTTTGTGTCTTTTTTTAAGTAATTTCGTTTTTTTTCTGTCATTTTGTGTCTTTTTTTGGTAATTTTGATACTGCCTCCAGCGGCACCCAGGTAATTTGAGTTTGAGACCCCTGTTGTAGAAGATTTAAAGTGTTTGTTACACGGGTGTCACCATGGGTTCTTATGGGTTAATTTGACTCTGGTTCTCTATCAGGTGATGCTGGTTCACCCTAGTGAGGCTATCCTAGTGCTGCAGAGGCTGCAGAGTGAATACCCTGGCAGGATGTCCTTCTCAAGTGTCTTCCGCTCAGGCTCAGTCTTTGAAACTTCCATCTGTAACATCTGCATACGTCCGACACAGAAGCCGCTGTGCAACTACACTGACCTCGTCACAGGAGAACCCTTTTTCTGTTTCAAGCCAAAGAGCCTGAGCTGTAGTACCAGGTTCCTGCAGGAAGACGCGCGCATTGAGCCCAATCCCAGGAACGTGCTTTTACAAAGGTGAGAAAGCAGATAGAAAGGACAAGTCATTTGTGTGATTTCTGTTAAATACATACATACATCAGGGCAACGGCAGACCCATAGAGCAGTTTTTTTCTTCACTCACGGGTCAGAGGTCCTGCTGAAAATTAAATTGAATTTAAAACACTTGTGCAGTGCCCGTAGGAAGTATAGTGGGAGATTAAGTACACTGAAAAAAAGAGAATTTTTGGCCCTGTAATTATTATTTCAATCATCTATATAAATTCTACAAAGAAATACGAATTCAGTGCTTTTACTATAAAATAGAAGTTTTTCATGCAGTGCATTACTTAGTTTGTTATTATGTGTCCAGTGTAATCTGAGGATGCATTATTGAAGGAGTTTGATTTATGTATACCAGATGTATGCAAAATGTTTGTTAAAATGTTAAAAAAAAAGTTAAAAAAAAAGAAAAAAGAAGGAGATAGATTCATCAGATTAAAAAAGACCTGGAGCTCCAACAGCATCTCAAGAAGAACAACGCTAAGACTGTATAAGACTCCAGTGGTACCAGTATGAACAAGGGAGCCAACAAGACAGTTGATGTATTCCATAATAGGTGCCTACAAAGAATACTCTGTATGATAGTGATGTGCCAATGAAGCCTCATGAACCATTTTCCTTATTTTCTTAGACCACTAGATGGAGCTCTCTGATCAACAAAGGGCTGAAAACACATTTGATGACCATTGCTTTTGCCTTTTTCAATAAACCAAGGCCGCCATCTAGTGGCCTCAGAAAATAAAGCAAATGGTTCATGAGGCTTCATTAGCACATCACTACCGTATAAGGCTACAAAGAATACTCCGTATAAGCATTATAAAGCAAAATAAAGTGGGTGTAGTAAAAAGGCCTGTGCCAAAATTCCAGGTACTGGTACCAAAACAGTGCCTCGACCCAAGTTGTAGGTTGTAAAACCAAAACAATGCGCTAAAAGATGCTACAGCGTTCTAGAGCGCTGAGGGGAGCTGCAAACTCTGGTGGTAACTATCTGTGGGTTCACTACACTACAGTCTTCGGAGTGCTGCTAAAAATATTGTTTTTACTGTTTGTAGTTTTAACTACGTGTGATGACTTTTTTGTTTTTTATGTTGTTAATTTTGTAGTGTGTGTAAGTGAATTTTAAAAAATGTATATTTGATTTTCCTCAGTGGTGTCAACATGAAAGTCTACATTCGTGCTTCAGGACCTGCCAGTGTGTCAGTGTTGCCAAAAAATGAAGGTAAAGCAAGAGTTTGACAGCTGCCACCAATGTGAATGTGTTACATTTTTAAAACTTTCAATGAGAGCTCACAGCGCTGCAACTTAAGAAAATAAATGCAAATACACAAAACACAAGGAAATTGAGAAAACATCTTCATCAATTTGACCACACCGTAGACTGTATAATGGACGTAGTCACCGTGATGTCACACGTTGGTTTGTGGCCCGTTAGAAGCATCGAGTTCAGCGTTACACTCGTCGCCATCTTGTTTCTGATACAGGAAGCAGACCATATTTGGACTGTGGAGGAGGAGAGGGATCTGATCACTGACTACAGCCTCTCTACACCTCAACCTGACTGAGAGAAGCTGCTGCTAATTCATGTTAGCATTAACTGGAGCATTAACTGGGATGTTAATTTTGGCTAGCAAAAAACATAAACAAAATGTACGTTACTTAGCTCAGAAAAATATCCAGCGACTCCTTGGAGTGTCTGTTGCTGAACAAACGCTGAACAAGACATTTTTACTGAACAAAACGTTCAAATAAACTGTCATTAAGTGAAAATACAGTGAAAGGGTCAAAGTTATGAGACCAAACCGGTAAACATCCTCTTTTCTATCTATATAATGTTATATATAACTTTATTGACACATTGCCGTGGATACGCATTGTTCTGCTTCTCTCCTGATGACCGCTCGCCTTGTTAGTGACCTGTCAATCAAAGGTAGCCACGCCCCAAATCATACGATTCTTTATCTTCTACTTTCTTCTAAATGGGGCCCATAGTGTTGTCCTAAAAAAAATTCTGAGGTAATAAATCAAGTGAGAAGTTTTCTCATTTTGCATTGAAATTAATGGACAGAAATTTTTTGCAGCCAAACTTAGCGCCCCCTCCTGGAATTTTTGGTAGAATGCAGTTTAAGGCACTTTTTGGTTTGCCTCCCTGCTCAGACCCGGAGGTTGCCGCCTGGACCACACAACACTGCAAAGACAACAACACAACAGAAGTGTTTCCAGAGGACACTTAAAAGTGATGCACACGTCTGGACACGCTTGTGATATTATCAAGTTATTTCAGATTATGATAATTAAATGTTATAGCATGATATATAGCGTTAGCCCACTAGCCCGTATCAATCACATTGCAGTTAAACAAATCAAATAAATGAATGATACACGTTTTAGTTGGCCTCTCTCAACGGGACCGAGTTGGTCTTGGTCTTGCTAGCTGGCTAACGCTAGCACGCTATCAATCGCCGGCTAATGTTAGCGGCTGATCATAGCGTGCTAATGCATACTAGGATTGTTATGACGTGAAATTATCATTATCTTGAAATATTAACAATAATATCACAAGCGTGTCCAGATGTGTGCATCACTTTTAAGTGTCCTCTGGAAACACTTCTGTTGTGTTGTGGTCTTTGCTGCGTGTTTTCTAAATGCTGCGCTTGTGTTGTCAAATTGATGAAGATGTTTTCTCAATTTGCTTGTGTTTTGTGTACTTGCATGTGTTTTCTTAAGTTGCTGCGCTGTGAGCTCTCAGGGCCACCGTACCATAACCTTGAAAATATCTTTACAAATGTGTCTTCTGCTCCATGAATGAGTCTTATATCTGCTTTCCCTTGAGAATATCCAAAAAGTGTGCTACTATGTGTGTGTTCTTGTTATATTCAATCTGTGTTTTATGCTTTGCTAAATACAATTTTAAGTGCCATTTACTAATTTATAATGCAGATAATTGCTCATTTTTATTAATCCCTGACAAGCACCACAAATCAAGCATTTTAGGGAGAGGTCTTGGTTTTGTTTTGTTTTTTTTCCGTGGGATTTCTGTACAGGAAAACATTTTTTAAATAATAATTTTTTAATCCCACCCTTATCCTTTAAATTAATCTCAGGTCAACCAGAGGTGAAGAGCAGCATTGCAAAGTCTGGGCCCGCTGGCTATTACTACCAGGATGTGTGGCGAGCACTAGATGGCACCACAGTTCACCAATTCAACACCAACTCTATCATTGAGTGTCTGAGAGGCAAAGAGATCCGCCTCTATGGAGACTCCACCCTCAGGCAGTGGTTTTCATACCTCCTGCAAGCACATCCAGGTATGTAATCCACAGGTAACTAATAATAATAATAATAATAATAATAATAATAATAATAACTTTTTTTATATAGCACCGCTTAAAAACAGCAGTCTACAAAGTGCTTCGACAGAGAGCAGTTAATTACAATGAGAATGATGCCATAAGGCTAAAAACAATTTTTACGTTAAAAGAAAAACATTAAGAGACAGAGCAGGAAAAATCACAAGACATTCTCAGATAGACAGAATCAGAAGTTAAAAGGAGTAAAAAAGTAAAGGAGTAAAACGGAGTAGTAAAATATAAAGCATTACATAAAAGCAAGTGTATAAAAGTGGGTTTTAAGAAGTGATTTAAAAGAAGTTACTGACTCTGCGTGCCTTATCTCCTGGAGCAGCCCGTTTGTTATCAATTTATGTTAACAATGGAGCTTCATCTGTTCTCTGTAATATTTTCAGGTCTTAAGAAGTTTGAAACGCGCTCTCATCCAAAGGGTGGACCTTTCATGGCATTAGACTATGCAAACAACATCTTGTTGTTTCAACACGCTCACGGTCCTCCTCTCTTCTATGGCCCCATCCTAACCAGAAGCTTCCGATATGTTGCCAATGAACTAGATGGTTTAACTGGAGGCCCCAATACTGTTGTTGTTGTTGGCGTCTGGGCACACTTTGTCACTTTTCCCATGGAGATCTACATCCGGCGACTACAGAACATCCGCAGGGCGGTAGTGGAGCTGCTGGAGAGATCTCCAGATACACTGGTCGTCATCCGGACGGCGAACCTCAAAAAACTTGCAGAGACAACAATCCTCAGTGACTGGAGCGCACTGCAGCGTGATAAGGTGCTGAGAGCCATGTTCAAAGGACTGAATGTTCGTGTGGTCGATGCCTGGGAGATGGCCCTGGCCCACTACCTTCCTCACGAACTCCACCCGGGACCTCCCATTATTAAGAATATGGTTAATGTTCTCTTGTCCTACACGTGCCCTCAAATGGGCAGCTAGATGAGTGGTTGTTGGCGGAGGAGCGGTAATTCAAGAGGTCACATCTGATTGTGGCAACATGTACATATGAGAGGGTTTGGAATGAAGTATTAGTAACCAAAGAAAGTGTTGAAATGATCAGGACTATTCCCTTCACCTAGATCAGGGATGGGCAACTGGAGGCCTGGGGGCCGCATACTGCCCGCAGCCTCACTTGAAGTGGCCCTCAGTACAACTACATGCATTTGAGCATGAAATCTTAAAAGTGCAGTGAAGAAATCACAGTAAGTGGTTATTTTTTTATTTGCTTCAAACCTTTTGTATTCCTATTTATACTGTTATACATGCATTTGAGCATGAAATATGTTAAGTTACTGCACTGTAAACATAAAAATTGCAGTTTCATCATATCTGGTTAAGTGCACGCTCCTATACTTAAATGCTGGAGGGGGGCCACAGTTTTCATGGACACTATCAAAAGGGCCACATATAGGACCGTGCACTTAACCAGATATGATGAAACTGCAATTTTAAATATGCAGTTTCATCATATTTGGTTAAATGCACGGTCCTATATGTGGCCCTGTGGTAGTGTCCATGAAAACTGTGGCCCCCCTCCAGCATTTAAGTTGCCCATCCCTGACGTAGATGTATCTTATAAACCAAAACACATATCTGAAAAATATTGATGTCATGAATAGATGACACACACAACACCCCTCCTCCCTCCCTCCACTGGTTACCAGGCTGGATACGCTTCAGGACTCTAGCTCTGGCGTACTCTGCTGCTAACGGTTCAGGTCCTACTTACATCCAGGACCTTGTCAAACTCTACACCCCTGCTCGTCCTCTCCGCTCTGCATCAGCCAAACAGCTGGCGACTCCCACCCTGCGTGGGTCAACTCGCCTCAAAACCACTTCCAGACTTTTCTCTGTCTTGGCTCCCAAATGGTGGAACGAGCTCCCAACAGACATCAGGACCTCAGACAGCCTGTACATCTTCCGCCGCAGGCTGAAGACCTATCTCTTCCAACAATACCTCGGTTAAGTCATGGTCACCTAACAGATATATATTTAAAAAAAGAAAAATAAAAGAATACAAAAATGCTCTTCTTCTTTTCTCTTCTTCTATTCTTTTCTTCTTTAACATATAGCACTCCTGTAGCAATGACAGTTAGCTCTTAAAGTTATGTACTTACTTGATTCCTGTGGTCTATGTCTAGTACCATCAGGTTGAATGCACTTATTGTAAGTCGCTTTGGACAAAAGCGTCTGCTAAATGACATGTAATGTAATGAAGAACCTGGATTTTCTGAAAGAGAGGAGCAGACGGAGCAATATTTTATTATATTATATTTATTATTATATAAATATTTTATTTTATTGGAGAGCAGTAGGATAAGTACTCGCCAAAGCTATATTAAAATAAGAAAGCTAAGGATAAATTAAGCTGCAATAAAGAATTAATTAGGAAACAGGGTGTGGTAACAAGAGAACTAACCCTACTTATTATACTGATAGATTTATTGATTTTTCTGCTGACCCAGTCAGTTTTTTTCTCTGAAACTCAGACTCTCATCAACAAAAATTCCCAGGAATTCTGTATTTGACACTAGAGGCATCCAGTGATGGAAGTATTCAGATCTCTTACTTCAGTAAAAGTACTAATACCACACTGTGAAATGACTCCACTACAAGTAAAAGTCCTGCATTCAAAACTTACTGAAGTAAAAGAACAAAAGTATCAGCATCAAAATGTACTCAAAGTATCAAAAGTAAAAGTACTCGTTATGCAGCATGAACACACCCAGATTGATTTATATATTCTAAATATATTTTACATTATTTGTATTGAATGAATGAATTGAATTGAAAATTGTATTTATGTAAGCAGTAAGGACAGGGCTCATTTAATTACTTAATATACTGTTATAAGATTTAATTTTTAAAAAGTCTAATCGCTTGAAATTGATCATGTATTTTATGTTAAATCTCAGCCTGAAAATGACCTAAAGCTGTCAGCTAAATGTAGTGGAATAAAAAGTACAATACTTGCCCTTAAATGTAGTAAAGTAGAAGTAGAAAGTTACATAAAATGGAAATACTCAAGTAAAGAACAAGTACCTCAAAATTGTACTTAAGTACAGCACTTGAGTAATTGTACCCAGTTACTTTCCACCACTGGAGACATACATGTAAGCACATAAGCTTCTGTATTCATAATAGTATCAGTATTTTATAATCAGCAGTAAGTTCATTCAGCATCCCTGATTTTTTTTTTTTTTTGAGAAACTTCATTAAAGCAACATTGTGCAATACAATACAATACACCAACAAAACGCCGTCAGGGGTTTCAACAATACAGAGGCAAGCTTTCATACAAAAACATTGTAAAGTGTACATAAATTCAAAGTTTTTATAGCTTTCATGTTGGTAGATTTCTTAATAGACTTAATATATTGTTTGGTTTAATTTTCAAAGGCAAGAAAGAGAGATTTTTGATTAACGTAACGACATTTATGGATATGCCATTTGGCTAACTGTATCATGAGATTGATGATATAGTATTGTTTTTCATTTGCAAAAGGAAAGTCAGTGAAACCAAACTATGTATATGTATATGTTCAATGCACAGGGACAAATGAGGTTCAATCGAAAAAGAAATCAGGTTACAAATATCTTCCCATAATTTAGTTGAGAAAGGGCAAGACCAAAATAAATGAGAAACATCTTCAGGGTGTCCTTCACAGAAAGAGCAGTTTAAGTCTATGTATTTCTTAAATAGTTGTAAAAAAAAAACTAGCATCCCTGATGTAACTATGCATGTGTGCATGTTACACACGTGACACAGCTGCGCGTCCCCGTCGTTACATCATGACCTTCACATGCCCACCAAGTGTAGCTGCCCGATTCAGTTCGCGTGCCAAAAAAATAAAAACACCAAAAATGTGTTTAGCGTATAACTCAGATATTCTCCATATCGTATGCACATCATATAATACATTGAATGTGTGTGTTTATTCCCCAAGCAGCTCTTTTAATGTTTTATATAAGTGTTGAGAAGTGTTCAGGCGGTGGATGGCCAACCCAACGCGGGGTCCTTCAGCGGTGCATGGTGCAACCTGCAGCATGTGTTGGATAATTCTAGAAGAAGCGTCGCAGTTTTCTTTGCAGCCCAAAAGACGAGCACTTCACCCGGACCTGAGGTCTCACCCTTTCCCTGGACACACACCCGGAGACTCTACATCTTCTCACAGTTCCCCGCTGCTTAAAAAAAGAGTCTATTTTGACTTTTAGACGTTTTTTCATAACAAATTTTAGAGCTTTAGCTTGTTAACCGAGTTGTCAAAAAATGTTGAGTGTGGCCAAAAGCGTTTCAAGGACTCTCCGGACAGGGAGCTGCACGAGAAATGTGTCCTCTTTGGTGAAGAAGGTGAGCTACAAACTAACTCATATGTTATATTTATTTAGATGTTACTACTCACCACAGTTGAAGGCTTTGACAACCAGCCGGTTAGCTTAGCATTAGCATGAGGCCAGCTTACTTAATCGTGACTGTCAGCTGTTAGCTCCCTAAAAGCGGCCTGTGTAGTTCAGCAGGTATCATTAACACTTATGTTAAGTGGTGACTCGTTAAATAACGTCACCACTGCTGCTTATAATGCGTGAGTTCACTTTATCATAGTGCCCAGGTGATATAATACCAGGTGTTTGTGGCTAACATGCTAACATGCTAACAGCCAACTTTAGACGTCTTACCTGTCACACAGCCGGTTAAACTACATGCTGCAGACATTGTCATGATAACTGTTTAATATATTTGGTTTAAAGTGCGCATGTGTGAATGAAAATGACGTGTGTGTGTGGTAAGAAAGGGGCTCACTGGCTCCCAGTGACCTTCAGTGAGGTGTCCCCACCCCCAGCATGCTGCAACATCTCTCACATGTTGTTCCTGAGTGTAATTGACACATTCAGTACTAATTGATCCTCTCTAGTATTTGTTGTACTGCTTCTTAATATTAATTTAGGATGTTGTGAGCAAGGTTATTATAGATAACGAAAACTAACGAAATAACGAAAACTAGAATTGAAAAAACATTTTCGTTAACTGAAATAAAAATAAAAACTAGAGTTTTTAAAAAAACGATAACTAACTGAAACTGTATTGCGTGGTTACAAAACTAACTAAAACTAACTATAATTATAGTAGAAATGTCCTTAGTTTTCGTTTTTGTCCACTTTTTTCATTCATAATTCAGTGTATTTATTTGAACATGCAACACATGGTGAATATGTTTACTGAGACTGGGATGTCTACACTCCAACCAAAATTCAAAACAGTTAATAACCTTATTGGGGCTGAGATGATAAACCAAAGGAAATAAAGGCAAAATTTATTATGACCTCTTTGAATTTGGCACCCAACACACACGCCCATTACAAAAAAACTAAAACTAACACTAAAACTAATAAAAACTAAACTAAAACTAAGCATTTTCAAAAAATAAAAAATAAACTAAAACTAGAAAACTCACTCTAAAAACTAACTAAAACTAACTGAATTTGAAAACAAAAATTCAAAACGAAATTAAAACTAAAACTAATGTAAAATCCAAAACTATTATAACCTCGGTTGTGAGCTAATCTTCTGCCAGTTTGCCAGCTATCTTACAGTAAAGATGTATTTTGTGGTGTGTGGGCTCATAGTTTGTCTGTTATTTGCTTTTTTTCTCCTCCACTTTCACTCAACAGTGGTGGAAGAAGTATTCACATCATTTACTTAAGTAAATGTACTATTACCACACTGTGAATTTACTCCAATGCAAGTTAAAGTCCTGCATTCAAAACTGGCTGAAGTATAAGTACAAAAGTATCAGTATCAAAAGTAAAAGTACTCGTAATGTAGGATTGTTTTATATATTCTAAATATATCTTGATGCATTTTTGTAAGCAGTGTTTTATTTTTAAAGATGGGACTCATTTTAACTAAATATACTGTACTGAGGTTATTTAAAAAAAAAAAAGAAGAAAGGCAAATGACTTTAAATCATGTTTTTTAAATGTTAAATCTCAACCTGTCAAGTAATTAAAGCTGTCAGCTAAATGTAGTTGAGTAAAAGGTACAATGTGTGAAGATGTGAAATGGGTCTTAAATTTTATTATTGTCTTAAATTTGTCTTTTTGAAACGTGCAGAGACCCTGAGAACAGTCATAAATGATAAATTATGATGCCTAGTCATCATTGCTAAAAAACATTTGTGTACAACTGTTTTATAATTTTTTTTTATATCCACAGGCATCCTGGAGTGGCGGCTTCCAACCAGATGCTCTCAGAGCTCTGTCCAGGAGGGACTATGCGTAAGTGTCGGCACAAAACCTAAGATGTAAAAACGCTGTTGGAACATGGATATTTGTAATGCAGTCAAAAAGTAGTTTATATACAGGTGCATCTCAATAAATTAAAATATAGAAAAGTTTATTTATGTCAGTAATTCAAGTCAAAAAGTGGAAATAACACATTATATACAGTCATGGAAAAAATGTTAGACCACACTTGTTTTCTTCACTTTCTTGTTCATTTTAATGCCTGGTAAAACTAAAGGTACAATTGTTTGGACAAATATAATGATAACAAGAAAAATGGCTCATAAGAGTTTAATTTAAGAGCTAATATGACATTTTCCATGTTTTTTTAAAATGATGATTTTGATTATTATCAAGAAAACCATGGAAAAAGTCTAGATATCAGCTCTTAAATTAAACTATTATGAGCTATTTTTGTTGTTATAATTATATTTGTCCAAACAAATGTACCTTTAGTTGTACCAGGCATTAAAATGAACAAGAAATTGAAGAAAACAAGGGTCTACATTTTTTTCCCATGACTGTAGATCCATTACACACAGAGTGAAACATTTCATGTCTTAATTTATTTAATTACTAATTATAATATAATGAAGATCTAAAGTTCAGTGTCTCAAAAAATTGGAATATTACAAAAGACCAACTTTAAAAAGTATGTTTAATATGGAAATGTTGGCCTCTGAAGAGTATGTCCATCTATATGACTCAATACTTGGTTGAGGCTATTTGACTTGAACTACTGGAAATTGACTTTTCCACCATATTCTAATTTATTGAGATGCACCTGTTCATCAGTATGAATGTGGCACATTTGTGACTGGTGAGTTATGGTGAAGTATAGTTTATCATATTCTGTATGTCCGCAGTTATTCAAGTGCAAAAGAGGATTTGAAGACATAAACACGATATATAAAAATGTCCTAGAAGTAAACATAACTCTTGACTGTTAGAATTTTCCAGTAAAACTTGTATGATACATCTGTAGTATTAATTCTAACATCTTCGTATATGTTGGCTGTGTTGTAGGTCAGAGGCCATCAAGGGCGCCGTCATTGGCATCGACCTGGGAACCACCAACTCGTGTGTCGCAGTCATGGAGGGGAAACAGGCCAAGGTGAGGATGAACAAACTCTTCACTTGTAGATAGAACCAAGGTTATAATGGTTTTGGATTTTTCATTAGTTTTAGTTTTAATTTCGTTGTGAATTTTTGTTTTCAAATTCAGTTAGTTTTAGTTGCATGTTCAAATAGAAACACTGAATTATGAATGAAAAAAGTTGACAGAAACGAAAACTAAGGACATTTTCACTATAATTTTAGTTAGTTTTAGTTAGTTTTGTAACCACACAATACAGTTTCAGTTAGTTATCGTTTTTTTAAAAACTCTAGTTTTTATTTTTATTTCAGTTAACGAAAATGTTTTTTCAATTCTAGTTTTCGTTATTTCGTTAGTTTTCGTAAACTATAATAACCTTGGATAGAACATGAAGTAAAGTGAGTTTTTTGGTCCTCCGTATTTGTTAAATTATAAAGCATGTTAAAGGGGCTCAGTGTATCCCAGCAGAAGTGGCTGTGTTATGGCCTTATTTTGAGGTCTCGGGGTCACAGGAAATAACATATTTGGAAAACATAATATGTTAACAACATCCAAGTTGAACAATTGTAATATTTATTTACAGGCAAAAGGAATAAACAGAGATAAAACCGACTGAGTAGCACAGAAAAAGGAAGCAGCTAAATCTTCAGGGTCTCGAAGGCCCAAATAAGAAACAAAAGTCAATCACTATTTGGAAAGGCAAGGCAAGTTTATTTGTATAGCACAATTCAACACAAGGTAATTCAAAGTGCTTTACATACACATTAAAAACAGCAAGACACAATTGAAAACAGTCAATTAAAACAGGGAAATAGAAATAAAAATACAATTAAGATACAGCAGGATAAGAAAAAAGATAAAATAATAAAAAGCACAAGTCAAACAATTAAAAAAGTAGTTAAAAAGTAAGGGCAGTAGAGTACAGCAGATAGGTGTTAAAGTTAAGAGTACACTAAATAAGATTCAGCAAAACCTTCCAAACAAAACGGACGATGCGAAGCTCCCTAAATAAGCAAAAAACAGGAGAAAACGGGTTAACAAAAATGGCAGAAAACCCCTACCAGGTGAAAGGAGGGGAAACAGGCCAAGGTGAGGATGAACAAACACTTCACATGTAGATGGAACATGAAGTAACGTGAGTCTTTTGGTCCTCCATAATTGTTAAATTTAAACGGCGTGTTAAAAGGGCTCAGTGTGTTCCAGCAGAAGTGGCTGTCCTCTCTAAATTAGATTGAAATATAATTGGGTTGACCTTGTTCATGTGACTTCAGTGAGGTTCAGACGCTCCGGCCTTCAGATGTACAAAAAAAGTTGGGACATCGTTTAAACCACGAGTCTCGCGATAAAAATATCAGGATATATATCGTATATCAATATTCACCCTAAATATATCTGGATATGACTTTTGGTCCATGTCGCCCAGCCCTATGTGTAACTTCCTGTTGCTGGTCTGTCATGTTGGGTAAAAAGTACAGTGTTCTAAAGACTTTAAAGGTGTAGCGCATGGGTCTCAAACTCGCGGTCCGCGGGCCAATTGCGGCCCTCGTGACGATATTTTGTGGCCCCCACCTTGATATGAAAGTTTAATATGAATGGCACTTTACCGTGTTGTGTGGAAGGTCCCTTTCAATATTTTTTGGGTAAATTTGTGTCTTTTTAAAATGTTGTCTTTTTAATAACTGTCTTTTTTTTAAATAATTCTGTCTTTTTTGGTAATTTTGGGTCTTTTT
The DNA here is from genome assembly GCF_030273125.1 of Centropristis striata. NCBI lineage: Eukaryota > Metazoa > Chordata > Actinopteri > Perciformes > Serranidae > Centropristis > Centropristis striata. The sequence goes on along the minus strand of NC_081528.1, from coordinate 6,207,557 downwards.
CCGGTAATTCTGTCTTTTTTTTTTTTGTGGTAAGTTTGTGTCTTTTTGTAATTGCGTCTTTGTAATAATTTTGTCTTTTTGTAATCATTTTATACCTTTTTGGTAATTCTGTGTCTTTTTTTTTTTGGTCATTCTGTGTCTTTATTTGGGTCATTTTGATACTGCCTCCAGCGGCCCTCAGCTAATTTGAGTTTGAGACCCCTGGTGTAGCGTGAAGCACGCATTAATAGTTTGACCGACAACTTTGAGTGAACGTGGCGGTTAAAGTCCGTCACTAGAGGTGGATGAGCAGTCGGCAGTTCGATGAAGCAGCTGATGAACGTGTGTTTGTCTCTCAGGTGTTGGAGAACGCAGAGGGAGCCAGGACGACTCCTTCAGTCATCGCTTTCACCGCAGACGGCGAGCGTCTGGTGGGCATGCCCGCCAAACGCCAGGCTGTCACCAACCCTCAGAACACGCTGTTCGCCACCAAGAGGCTGATTGGACGTCGCTTTGACGACCCAGAGGTCCAGAAAGACATGTGAGCGCTTGTTTGGCCTTTATTTAAAACACTCCACACAATTCAATGTTCTCATTTAAAAACTAATGTTAACCATTTACAATTCCATGGATTAAAGTTCTCCGTCACTACGACGGATTTCCGTCATTTGGAGTTTAGGTCTCTAGTTTGTGGTTGTAAAGTTTCATGAGGCTGTGATTATCCTGGAGGTCACAGCAGCTCATTTTATACACTGAGGTTGTGACTCAAGAAATGCTCTCACTGTAATGACCTGGCTACGACTGATGACTAACATCATCCCACATAAGGAAAACTGGACTCATTGAATCCACAAGAGTCTCAGCTTTTCACTGATACCCGATTTTTGTCATTCAAAGCCTGTTTAGGGCACAAATATTCAAATACAGTAGGCGGAAATGGCAAATTTGTACAAACATGAGAAAAACAATGTGGTTTTTGCCTTAAATTTCATGTTAGCAGCATAGAGTATGCATGTAAAGGAGACTTGTGGGAACCAAGAGGACCCTTTTCATTAAGATAGCATGACATCAGAGCTTTGAAAATCACCATGAAACATGAAAAAATAGCCTAACTTTGCAACTTCCTGACATGGTGCCTACAGAGTCCTTAGATCTTGTTGTTTCGTATGGTACCAGTATATTCCTACAAGTGAAAAAAGGCAAAAAGTACAGTTCCGAATAATAAAAGTTTAATAGTTAGTAGTGGAAAAAACACTTCAGTAATTTGTCTCCACAATAAAATACAATGTTACAAACCTGTACCCCGATAACTAACAAAACATTCAGTTAACGTTTAAGACTTGACTGAACAAATGTCGTTATTTTAGTGAGTTGAGTTCAGGAATCTGCTCGTTTTTTTGTTAACAGGAAGAATGTCCCCTTCAAGATCGTGCGTGCGTCTAACGGGGACGCTTGGGTCGAGGCTCATGGGAAGATGTACTCCCCCAGCCAGGCCGGAGCCTTCGTCCTGATGAAGATGAAGGAGACGGCAGGTATGAGTGAATCTGCTCTGGATTATTATTGTTGACGTTCCTTTAACATTCAGTTCAGGTAGTAACTTGGTGTTTGTGTTGCAGAGAATTATCTGGGAACCAAAGTGAAGAACGCCGTGGTCACTGTACCGGCCTACTTCAACGACTCTCAGAGACAGGTACACACACATTCTTGTACTTCTATCTTTGTGAGGACCCTCATTGGAACAGTGAATTCCCTTGCAAGGTTATAATAGTTTTGGATTTTTCTTTTAGTTTTAGTTATAATTTGTTGTGAATTTTTGTTTTCAAATTCAGTTAGTTTTAATGAGTTTTTAGAGTGGGTTTGCCAGTTTTAGTTTAGTATTTTTTTGAAAATCGTGACGTGGAGATGAAATTGTCCAGTTTTAGTGTTTTTTTTTGTAAGTTGTTGCAGCAGCAATAATATGTTAACTGTAAACGGTTTTAGGGAAAAAATCTGTTTCATATTCCATCACGTATTTCAGCACTTCAGTTACTTTTGAATAGATAAATATATACTTAAATCAGACTTACAAACCAGCAGTTTTTTTTAAATATTCTAAATCTTTGTATGCTTAGATCAACTTAGATCGTTGCTTTGTTTTTCCTGTACCTTTTCTATAAGTTTGTACAAAATATTGTCCGTCCGGCACCTCACAACATCCCTAAATGTTGTTCTTGTTCTTTAGGCTACCAAAGACGCCGGTCAGATCTCTGGTCTGAACGTCCTGCGTGTGATCAACGAGCCAACAGCTGCTGCCCTGGCCTACGGCCTGGACAAAACCCAGGATAAAATGTGAGTGGAGAAGCACCAGAAATGGGATTATAAATGTTTATGCAAAGGGGAAAAGCTGAAAGTCCCTGATGTGTAATTCAGTATTCAATATTTAGAGAAAAAAGTTCCAAATTTACTAGATTAAAGTGGCAAATCTACCAGAAAATAAGTCGCAGATTTAAGAGATTTAAAGTGGGGAAAAAACTATTTTCCCCACTTGAAATCTCATAAATCTGCATTTTTTTCTCATAGATACGCCACTTTAATCTGGCAAACTTTTTTGTCGAAATATTACCCCCATCCTCTATTCGCTAGGGTTGAAATTTGGAATTTGCAAGTAAATCAAAGAGTGCTCTATTAAAGGTTAAACTGTCTGTTTCAGTATTGCTGTGTACGATCTGGGTGGAGGTACGTTTGATATCTCAGTCCTGGAGATCCAGAAGGGAGTTTTTGAGGTGAAGTCCACCAACGGGGACACCTTCCTGGGGGGAGAGGACTTCGATCATCACCTCCTGCAGCACATTGTCAAGGAGTTCAAGAGAGAGGTGAACAGTAGATGACAGAGGATCCTCTAATCTTTTTAGTTCAGGGTTCATTCTCAGGATTTAACGTGTGTTTATGTCTCCTCTTCAGTCCGGCGTGGATCTGACCAAAGACAACATGGCTCTGCAGAGAGTCAGAGAGGCTGCTGAGAAGGCAAAGTGTGAGCTGTCCTCTTCACTGCAGGTACGCAAAGTCACTGTCACTTCCCTCAACCGTCCAGCTCTCAGTCAGTCGTGTGTGTGTGTGTGTGTGTGTGTGTGTGTCTGTGTGTGTCTGTGTGTGTCTGTGTGTGTCTGTGTGTGTCTGTGTGTGTCTGTGTGTGTCTGTGTGTGTCTGTGTGTGTCTGTGTGTGTCTCTCTGTGTCTGTGTCTCTCTGTCTCTCTGTCTCTCTGTCTCTCTGTCTCTCTGTCTCTCTGTCTCTCTGTCTCTCTGTGTGTGGGCTCGGTGTTACACAGGGTTCGTACGGGTGCTTGAAATCCTTGAAAATGCTCATTTTTTTTGTTAACAGGGCCTAAGAGTATTGTATTTGTTTTGATTGTAGTTTATTTATTTATTTATGTTTTATTTCTCCAGGATATTTTGATATTTCTTTTCCACAATTCAATTCCAATGTTTAATATTCTTGAGATTTCAAAATGAATTGCTGTTGAAAAGGATGTTGGATTATTATGCTCCAATATCATTATGTCAGTGGCATAAAATCGTTCTAAAACGATATCAACAATGTGATCGTTTATTGTTATGGACTCTGCGAAAAATATATTGTCCTAAAAAAATTGTTGTCGTGACAGGCCTACATACATGGTCTCAGACATTTTAGTTTGGTCAAACTGAATGTTCTCTCATCAGGGTTCATACGGGTGCTTGAAATCCTTAAATGCTTGAATTTAAATGTATTTTCAAGGTTTAAAAAGTGCTTGGATTTTGGATAAAGTGCTTGTAAATGCTTGAAATTTTTACTGTATTTCTCTTGCAATCTGACTATATCCATCTATAGACTATAGATAATCACATGTTCAATGCAAAAAATAATGAGTAGCCTATCTGGAATGAAGACCGTTCCTCCTAAAAGTGTAACACCATCACTGTTGGTATGGTTCAGTGAAATCTCCCCCTTTAGTACGTAAATACTCATCTAAAACATGCAATTTACAACAGGTGTAAGATACTGGAAAAGTTTGAAACTGGACCTTTAAATTCCTTGAAAAATGCTTGAATTTGACCACTGATAAAGTGTACGAACCCTGTCTCATGTTCATCTTCTCTTCCAGACTGACATCAACCTCCCGTACCTGACCATGGACGCCTCTGGTCCCAAACATCTCAACATGAAGCTGACCCGCTCTCAGTTCGAAGGCATCGTGGCCGACCTGATCCGTCGCACCGTGGCTCCGTGTCAGAAGGCCATGCAGGACGCCGAGGTGTCCAAGGGAGACATCGGAGAGGTGCTGCTGGTCGGAGGAATGAGCCGTATGCCCAAGGTAACAAACCGTCTGAACCCTGAGCCTCACTAAAGGCTTTCAGCCTGCTTTATTCAACAGTATGAGAAGAAGTACGTTGACTAACATGAAGCTACAAAATGTTAGGAATGATGTTTCCACTGTTGTCCTTTTTATGTTGCTGATGGTGGAATTATACAGACAACAAACTGAACACAAAATCTAAAACGGGGAAGCGTGATCACAGGATTTCCTGGCAATAATTAAGCGTCATCACACCTTAAATTTGCCTTGAAAATCCAGTTAATTTCCATTTGTAGAGTTATTGTAGAGATCATCCAGCCTGTGCTGTAAAGACTGACATCTGCTGGCCAAAAGTGGCATTACAATTCATGTGGATTTTATTTTTGTGGAAGGTTTGGGCAACACTTTACAGGTGCATCTTAATACATTAGAATATGATGGAAAAGTCCATTTCTAGTCCAAGCCTAATAGCCCCAACCAAGTATTGAATCATATAGATGGACAGACTTTCAGGCCAAAATTTCCATATTACATACTTTTAAAAATTGGTCTTTTGTAATCAATTATTTTGAGACACTGAATTTTAGGTCTTCATTAAATGTAAGCCACAATCACTATAATTAGAAGAAATTAAATTAATTAGAACATGAAATGTTTCATCCTGTGTGTAATGGATTTATAAAATGTGTTATTTCCACTTTTTGAATTGAATTACTGACATAAACTCTTATAAGATATTGTAATTATTGAGATGCACCTATAATTTCCATTTGAAGAGTTATTGTAGAGATCATCCAGTCTGTGTTGTAAACATACAGATGTTTTATGTAGACATCTGCTGGCCAAAAGTGGTATTACAATTCATGTAGATTTTATTTTTGTGGAAGGTTTGGGCAACACTTAAAGTTGCATAAGAGCAGTGACTAGTAATTATGACAGTCTTGTTTTCAGTCACATGACATTTGGATTTTCTTTCCCATCATGTGCCTATAAGAACATGTGTAATAATGAAAACAAATTGGAAATTTAACTTATTTGCCTACTTTCTGCAGGGTGTTTTGGAAACTTATTTAACCCTCACCTTTCATCATTTGTTAATAGTTTTGGCTGTGTTCATACATATGGCATGAATTTTGGCAAGATTGTGTATTTTTTTTAAATCTTGTTTCAAGCTCAGCTCCTGCATTAAGGCTTAAATATACTGTGTACAAAAATAGTTCCACTCTTAAGGTTTAGCCGTTGAAACCCATTCAAAATGCATTTTTTAAATCTCATTTACGTTAAAGCATAATACATGCATTTTATTAAATGTTTGTGTCAATCTGGGCTTCGGCCTCGGAATTGATCATTTTTAATACTTTCCACCAGATTGCATCATTTTGACCATATTTAGCATGTAGAGAAAAAACATGCGATTTATACAAACAATCCATACACACAAGCATGTACTGCTTCAAATAAATCAATAAAATATGTCATCTTGAATCACATCAAAGATGCAGCCATCTAGAGAGACATGACAAACTCAGAACAAAAAAAGTTATTTACACAGCTGAGATTGCTGCCAGGTCTTAAAAACTGGTGGCAACATGACAGAAACCTGGCATATAAAGGGTTAAAATACTCAAAAATCTTGTTTGTTTGAAAAAACATTGTACAATGAAAGTAGAATATCAAAATGTATGTTTGTTTTTTTATAGTTTGTTTTTTAGGAGCCCATTTTATGCACTAAGTAGTAAAATTGTGCATACAATTTGAATTGATGATGAGTAATCAATTGATAATTGATATACAAAGTATCACGACTGCTGTTCAGGTTTACCTACAACTACCAAAGTGTTAACAGTGAGTGTTTTTCTCTACAGGTCCAGCAAACTGTCCAGGACCTGTTCGGCCGCGCTCCCAGCAAGTCCGTCAACCCCGATGAGGCGGTTGCCATAGGAGCAGCCATCCAGGGCGGCGTCCTGGCCGGTGATGTCACTGATGTGCTGCTGCTGGATGTGACGCCTCTGTCTCTCGGTATCGAGACCTTGGGCGGAGTCTTCACCAAACTCATCAACAGGAACACCACCATCCCCACCAAGAAGAGCCAGGTACTGAAGCCCACGGAGCACGGAGTGACGCCTGAAGAATACCGGCTGCTTATTGACCTCCAGCCTCTCTCGTTGTCCACATAAACATGTCCTCTCTCTGCGCTCCTCCAGGTGTTCTCCACAGCAGCCGACGGTCAGACTCAGGTGGAGATCAAGGTGTGTCAGGGAGAGCGAGAGATGGCAGCAGACAACAAGGTGCTGGGTCAGTTCACCCTGGTGGGAATCCCCCCCGCCCCCCGCGGCGTTCCTCAGGTGGAGGTCACCTTCGACATCGACGCCAACGGCATCGTCCACGTCTCCGCCAAGGACAAGGGGACAGGCCGGGAACAGCAGAGTAAGATGATGCTTTGACAAGTTCACGACTGCTGAACGTAGTTCTCAGTGTGAATGAATGAATACTCAATGCTCGTGTTGATGCATTAGAGGTGAGGGGAAAAAATCGATACAGTAGTGACACATATACAGATATTTTGCGTGGCGATTTTATATCGATTAATGGCCGCCAAGTATCGATATTTGGGTGATTCTCATGAAGCCAGTCTAAGCTATGTGTGTGGAGATTATAAGGACATACTTTATTAAACTAAATATATTTCACTTTTATATGAATGAACAATATAGCCATAATGAGGCACAGTTCATTGTTTTGTGTTAAAATAATATTTTCTATATTTTTAAACATATTTTTGATTCACAAATTCATTCACCGTAATGCGTCCAGATAAAAATGTCATGGTTTCCTCACACTTATATACAATAAAAATTTAATAAACTTAATTGAAAAAATAAATATACATTTGTTTAAAATTTTTTTACAATTTAACAGAATATATTCAAATATAATGTTTTTTAACAATGTATAAAGAACAAAATCTGAATGAAACTTGATGATAAAAAATGGTTAAATGTTACGGTAATGATAGAATTGTTTGAATTAAAATGTGTATATTTTAATTAAATACATTTTGGTGATACCAGCTACCCTTGAGCATATTTAAGTGCTTGCCAAAGAAAAGAAAAAAAAACCTTTCGGGTTTTTTTATTTAAAAATGTGTTGCGGTAATGGATTTTGCTCAGTGTCTCTAAAAATGTCAGAAAATACCTTAAAATATTTAAAATAGATTAAAAATGTATATTATACAGTGACTTTAGATTGTATATGTTATAAAGGGTCAAAGAAAATATATATTCAATGCTCTTGGATTTTTGCTATGAGCTGTACCATGTTCATGAGAATCACCCATTTAGCGTTTGCATTTTTTCTCAGGCTGTAGTGGGTTCACTCTTAGGAATATACTGGAGATATCGGTATCTTATGAAACTAGAAGATCTAAGGAATGGGTACCATCTGCATCAGGATTTCATGTCGGGAAGTTGTTGAAGTAACGCTGCTAAGGCTATTTTTTTATGTGTTCATGGTGATTTTCAAAGCGGTTACTTGACATCATGTTATCTCAGTGAAAATATGCTTCCTGGGTTCCCACAAGTCTCCCCTTTACATACATGGCTACTGATGACATGCATTTTAAGGCAAAGCCCGCAGTTTTTCTCGTATATAAATCAATATTTGAATATTTGTGCTTACTGGGGTCCCTAAGCAGGCTTCGAATCAAATAAATTGCATCATGAGATCGTGTTAAGTTGTCAAAATAACGCTGCAAAGTTCGGCTTTTATGTTTCATTTGAAAAAATTGAGAGCAATGAAGCTTAAAGTTTTTGACAGTTTGATAAAATGCTGCAGTTGTTGTTGTCCATACATGTTTGATATCAGTTCAGTTCAGTTTGACTGAATCCTTTGTTGGTCAGTCTGTGGGTTTGACTCTCATTGTGGAGAAATAAAAAAGTGAGATGAATAGACTGGACACAGAATTCAGTTAAACAGTTAAATGGCAAAATATTGTATGGCAAAATGATTAAAATCGTATCGTAGGGCTGATATGCTGAGTCAGACCTCTATTATGCATGTCCTCAATGCACCGAGGACCAGTTCCTGTGTGTAATGTTTTTGGAATAGTCTGCATGCTGGAAACATTTTCTTACAAACCTTACAAACACTGACTATTTGGCTTAAATGCAAAGGTCTATTCATGAACTTGGTTTTAGAAGAGCATTTAGAAGAGCTCGGCTTCATGACTGAGCTCTATAATCTGTAACCTTTGTGCTGAGCGTCTCTCTGCTCTCTCCTCAGTCGTGATCCAGTCGTCTGGAGGTCTCAGTAAAGACGACATCGAGAACATGATCAAGAACGCAGAGAAGTACGCAGAGGAGGACAGGAGGAGAAAGGTAAGGACTGGAAACACGAATGAGTAGATGCATTTGGCGAACTTTTAATTCACAGTTGGGTTCTACATATTTATTGTCATCCGTTTAGTGTGTGTGCACTGCATGCTGCCGTCTTTAACTCTGATTTAATGTGCACAGGACCGCGTGGAGGCCGTCAACACGGCTGAGGGCATCATCCACGACACAGAATCCAAGATGGAAGAGTTCAAGGACCAACTTCCTGCTGATGAGGTGAAACTTTATTCTTTATTCTTAGAGAACCCAGATATAATTTAGTTCATTTTCATGTCCAGCTCAGGGTTTGTACGGGTGCTTGAAATCCTTGAAAATGCTTAAATTTTAATGTTGAATTTATAGGTTTGAAAAGTGCTTGGATTTTGGATTAAGTGCTTGTAAATGCTTGAAATTCTTACTGTATTTCTCTTACAATCTGACTATAGATAACCACATTTTCAATGGAAAAATATATATAAACTGAATAGCCTATAATCTGAAATGAAGACCGCTCCGCCTGCGTCTTCTTGTTTCTAAGATGTTTCTTGTTACTCTACCCTGTATCTTCTTACTGAAGGGAGTTTTTCTAATTCCTAGTGGATGTGAGGGCTCCTGAAGTATTTGTGGGTCTTTCCTCCTAGTTTGGGTCGTGTTTAGTTCCACCAGCTGATGATTTTTGTGAGCTTCCTTTTGCTCCTAGCCCCTAGATTCCCATACCAGTATGTTTTATGAGATTAGCAAACTACTTTTAGTTGTTAAAAGTGTAATACCATTGCTGGTGGTATGGTTAAGTGAAATTACCTCTTTTAGTATCAAAGTACTCATCTAAAACATGACATTTACAACCGTTGAAAGGTACTGGAAAAGCTTGAAAATGGACCTTGAAAAGTGCTTGAATTTGACCACTGAAGTGTCCGAACCCTGCCAGTTGTACTGCAGATATTTGTTTAGATACATGAGATATCCACATACTGAAGATAAAGAGTTTGTAACATGTCTGTGGCCCTGTTGGCAGGATTCACTGTCTGCTATACTACCCGTTTGTTCCAAAAAGATGATTATTTATTTTTGTTTGTGATCCTACTCATGTCGTCTACACATTATTCACCCTGTTTCCTCTCTGATCCGTCCACTCGCAGTGCACCAAGCTGAAGGAGGAGATCACAAAGGTCAAAGATCTTCTGGCGAACAAGGAGTCAGAAACGGGAGACAACATCAAACAGGCAGCCACCAACCTGCAGCAGGCGTCACTTAAACTCTTTGAAATGGCCTACAAGAAGGTAGGAACATGCACACATTCACACTGTAGAAATATATAACACAGTGAACAATGCAACAAAAATATTCCAGCTTCAGAGTTAGGTTTGATTTTATGGTCTGTAACTTTTTAAATCAATTCTGAAGGAAGCTCTGTGGAAAGAACTGTATAACGTGGTACTAAATTATGGGGGATTTCCTATAAAAAGGCTTATTCCTTTTAAACTCAGGATGCACTGATACTGTTATTAGATACTTAGAATTGATGAATAACACAATTTCCTAAGACCCAAAGTGAGTTTGAGTTTTGTTGCCTGTTGACATTGAACATCCAGCAGTTCAGCTCTGCACTGACTAAAAGATTTAACTCAGGGTTACAGTACCAAATATTACAACGAATAAATTGGAAATGTACCAATTAACCATTAACCTCGGTCTATATTTTAGTGCCTATGATAAGTACAAAATGTCGTAGTTGTTTCTAGGCCCTTTCATAGTGCCTTTAGATAGTTGCACCTTTAGAGGTAGTCAAAGGACTGTTGGAAGCATGACCACTATGAACGGATCATCCCGCAAAGGTAGAATATAACACTTGGTCCGACAGTCATCGAATCACTGTCAAGTAGTGAAGTGACAACGAAGCCTTATGAACCATTTTCTTTATTTTCTGACTCCACTAGATGGAGCTCTCTGTTCAACAAAAGGGCTGAAAACACTCATTTACCATTGCTGGAGCCTTTTTTTTTTTTTTTTTTTTTTAAAGCCAAGAGCGCCATCTAGTGGGGTCAGAAAATAAAGCAAATGGTTAATGTGGCTTCATTGGCACATCACTACTGTCAAGCAACATGCTCAACAACTGTGGCCGCCGTAGCTAACTGCACCGTGTCTGCCGCTTTTTGTAAACAAACCGGCATTGCTAACTGTGCACAGCGTGTTCAGTGCTTGTTGTAAACAAATGGAAGTCGCTAACTGAACACATACTGCTGCAGCACATACACACTGTACTGCTACAGAGCTAACTGTGCAGCCTATTAGCACTTTGCTACTGTGCAGCGCTGCTGCTGCTCTGTCACTGTCATCTCCTCCCACCTTGTTCTGCGACGCCAGATTGCACCATGAATGGGCACGAATATCACGCCTTCAGAGGATCACTATGAACTCTAGATTTCCATTTTCTGACTCCAATGGATGGCGCTCTCTGTTCAACAAAGGGCTGGAAAATAGTGATGTGCCAATGAAGCCTCATGAACCATTTTTTTCATTTTCTGACTTCACTAGATGGAGCTCTCTGATCAACAAAGGGCGGAAAACCCAATTGCTGACCATTACCAAAGGCCTTTTTCAATGAACCAAGGGCTCCTAGTGGGCTCAGAAAATAAAGCAAATGCTTCATGAGGCTTCATTGGCACATCACTACTGAAAACACACTACATTATCATTGCTAGAGCCTTTTTCAATGAAACAAGGGTGCAATCTAGTGGGCTCAGAAAGTAAAGCAAATGGTTAATAAGGCTTCATTTGTACATTACAAATGAACGCCCTAAGGCGAAAATGCCAGCACAGATCTTTCCAGCAATATAGCGGGACGACTGTGTGAAAGGGGCTCCTGACAAATGTCTTAATAAATGATATAGCATGATCTGATACCAGCTTCAGCTTCTGACCTCCATGTGTTCCTTGTTCCTGCAGATGGCAGCAGAGCGGGACAGCGGCAGCAGCAGCTCGGGCTCAAGCTCAGGCTCATCAGAGGGCGAGAAGAAGGAAGGCCAGCAGTAGACCTTTTTGCACTTATGTTACTGGGTTTCCATGACAACAACAAAGGACTGTCAGGCTCGGCGGCGGACTGGATGGGGAGGGTGGCAGTCTTGAGTGACGAGCTGAATCTTAGTCATTCTCAACCATAATATATTATTCTACTGTGTTTTGGCAGTAAAATTCTCTAGTGAAAAGATAAAATGTCAATGTACGCTCCTCCATGTCCTGTGATATCCTGTCTTTGTAATTTAATTGTCTCAAAAACATGTGTTTATTTTTACAATGCTGTTAATTTACATTCTGAGGTAGTAAAAGTTCCTTTTTTGTCCAAGACATCATGTAGATTTCATGTTCTTTGGTTCCATCATCTGAAGCAGTTCAGCTTGTTACACTTTCTGTTGTTTGTACCAGTTAAGCTGAGCTCAAAAGGCTCGTACACTGAGTTTAGGGACAGTACCCGCCCTGCATAAAGTCATATTGTACAGTGCTGTACATCAGATAGAGCTATCTGGAGTTAATATTGTGCTCCGAACAACTTGGATGTGAGAAGTTTCTGCACAAAATCTTGTTCTGTCAGAAACTGTACTTGTCTGCTGATCCTAGTTCACTCAATAGTTCTAAAACTAGTGAAGCAATTCTCCTTTTAAATCCCTTTTATTCATAATATCTGAAAAAAAAAATGGATCTCTAGAATAATGAATCTTTTCGTTCCCATTTCTTATGTCCTGATATTTTCTTCCAGGGGACATCAGGATTGAAAGGAGTTATTCTGTGCTGAAGGACAGAATATATTAAATAATCTAATGTCTGAGTGTGAGAATGAGGGTCAAGCTTCAGTTTATTGTTCTCAAGTTTGAGTTTAAAGAATGTGAAGGCCTTTATCAGTGATAAACTCCCATCTTTAGTCATCTGCATCCTCTTCTGTAACTTCCATCTTAAACTTCTGACTGTAAGATGCACGTCAATGGTTTCTGACTCCAGTTAAACTAGAAATGGATGAATCTGGATGTTGAATTTGCACAATAGAGGATGAGGCCTTAGTTTACTTCTCATCTCAGACGGATAAGATGAGTTGGGATGCAACAAACCAGTTAAGGACTGAGCATTCAGCTTGAGACCAGCTGTTCATTCCCCTAAAGAAAGACGTTCTGATGTAAACTGTTCTGTGTAATGTGATTGAGACATGTCTGCCTGATGGTGATCTCTGCACATGAAGGGAGCCATGAGGCAGTGTGTCGAAATATTCAATTGGGGGGAGTTTTTTTTTTTTTTTTTCTTGGGTGTGTGATTATATTACTGGAGTGAAAATTGAGGGTCACGATAAATGTACTTTTTAATAAAACACTGAAATGTGAAACTGGTTTGATAATATTTGTTTACATGATACCAGCTGACATTGGTCAGACCCTGGACAGGTCTCCTGACTATCACAGGGCTGGCACATAAACAGACACTATGAATGCACCAGAAGCCGGATGCTGGGATGAAATTATCCCACCAATTTCCCGCCTCCAGAGGTATGGTCACTTCGGTGGAAAATTGGTGGGACTGTTGGACACGGGACCACTATTAACGGGTTGTCCTGGCAAGACGGAATATTTTTCTAATGTCTCCAACTTGGTCTGACAGTCATCTAATCACTGTTCACTGCGGCCGCCATCACTAACCATACATGTGGTGATTGTAAACAAACCGGCATCGCTAACTGAGCACAGCTTGTCCGGTGCTTGTTGTAAACAAACAGATGTTGCTAACTGAACGCATACTGCTGCAGGGAGCGTGTCTATGTTCCCCGCTTTTCCCAAAAAGGGTCCTATGTTCCCTGGTCTGTCACTTTTTCCAACATTACTGCCAAATTCCATGGCAAACAGGCCTAACCCTATTTAAAAAGCAAAAAAATGAACTGCAAAGTAACCAGGAAGTAGCTGCTGTGCAAATTTAAGTTTTGGGCTGCTTGAGCTAAGGTGGTCCATTCGACGGTAGGCCTGCTGGCCATGCTGAGAGTCTACCGTCGTCTTTGTTTTTCAGAAAAAGGGTCTTATGTTCCCTGGTATGTCTTGCTACAGGGGAACATAGGGCCCTTTTTTAGGAAAAACGGGGAACATAGGGATGACCCCCTGCTGGGGCACATACACACTGTTGTACTACAGAGCTAACTGTCAATCAATCAGACTTTATTTGTATAGCACCTTTCATACAAGAGAAATGTAACAAAGTGCTTCACATAAAAAAGAAAAAAAAAACACAAACAAGCAAACACCCTCCACCCCATTAAAAACAAAAAAAATCACTCACCTTTCACCGAAATTCGCCGTTTTGAAGCCAAAACAGGCTTGCATGGCTTTATCCTTCTCCCCACACTGCCGCCCATATAATAGGTTTGGCATACTTATAATGGCGCTCGACGGCTCTAGCCTTGAACAGAGAGCGTCATCTAGTTTACACAGAGCAGAGGGGAGAGGACAGGAGAGGTTGTAAAATTTAAACTAGTTCAATATGTATAAGATTAGAAGCCCATATTTTTCTGAGCCCACTAGATGGGACTCTTTGTTCAACAAAGGGCTGAAAACACACTCAATTACCATTGCTAGAGCCTTTTTTTTAAACCAAGAGCGCCATCTAGTGGGGTTGAAAAATAAAGCAAATGGTTCATGAGGCTTCATTGGCACATCACTACTGATAAGTACTGGCTACATGTTACAGTATATTTGCATTTGTGTTGCATTTAAGTTTCAAAAGCCACTCAGGCAGCAGTGCTGTCTTCTCTCTTCTCTTCTCTTCTCTTCTCTTCTCTTCTCTGGTTCTCCACTTGTCATATATCATCCTCTGCACAGGTATATATATAATCTCCCCCCTCAGCAATTCATTTTCCCACTTTCCAACACATGATGGCAGTGTTGTCCTATGAATAAACCACTAAAACACACTGCACCAAGACTGAACAAGATGTAAAACCCCTCCACTCGTCTCTCAGGTTGTCCATCATGTCCTCAGTCCTAACCCTCTTTCTCTTTCCCTTCACCCTCCATGTTTAAATCCAGGATTCAGACATTTCAGACTTCATTACCATGCTCCCTTTTGTTCTGAACACATCACATCATCTTGGCCTTTTTCCTCACACACACTGACTCAGATAGGACCACATGTGTGTATTCATCCTACAGTCATGGAAATAAACATTACACCACCCTTGTTTTCTTCAATTTCTTGTTCATTTTAATGCCTGGTACAACTAAAGGTACATTTGTGTGGATAATGATTTTGGTCATTATCAAGAAAAACATGGAAAATGTCTAGATATCAGCTCTTAAGTTAAACTCTTTTGAGATATTTTTGTTGTTGTCGTTATATTTGCCCAAACAATCGTGGCTTTAGTTGTACCAGCCATTAAAATAACCATTAATTAAAGAAAAAAATGCTCTTATAATTTTTTCCATGACTGTATGATGCATGAACAGCAAACAGTGTTTCCTCATGGGAATCAGTGATGGCTGGATCATTTATAAACATGAGTAATCAGTTTAAATTGATTATGTTTTTATGTTAAATCTTGACCTGAAAAGTTGTGATGTGCCAATGAAGCCTCATGAACCATTAAAAAAATGTTTTTTGACCCCACTAGATGGCGCTAGAAGGCTCTAGCAATAGTTTTGAGTGTGTTTTCAGCCCTTTGTTGAACAGAGAGCTCCATCTATGAGGCTTCATTGGCACATCACTACTGAAAAGTAACTAAAGCTGTCAGCTAAATGTAGTGGAGTAGAAGTAAAAAGTTACATAAAATGGAAATACTCAAGTAAAGTAAAAGTACCTTAAAAAGTAAAATAACCAAGAAATTAAATAAAAAAATGGTCTTATATTTTTTCCCCATGACTGTATGATACATGACTGGCAAACTGTGCTTCCTCATGGGAATCAGTGATGGCTGGATCATTTATAAATGTGTAATCAGTTTAAATTGATTATGTTTTTATGTTAAATTTTGACCTGAAAAGTAGTGATGTGCCAATGAAGCCTCATGAACCATTTTTTTTACCCCACTAGATGGCGATCTTTGTTTTTAAAAAAAGCCTCTAGCAATAGTTTTGAGTGTGTTTTCATCCCTTTGTTGAGCTTTTTGTTAAAAGTACCTTAAAAAAGTAAAATAACAAAGAAATTAAAGAAAAAAAAGGTCTTATATTTTTTGAATGGCAAACAGTGTTTCCTCATGGGAATCAGTGATGGCTGGATCATTTATAAACATGCGTAATCAGTTTGAATTTATTATGTTTTTATGTTAAATCTTGACCTGAAAAGTAGTGATGTGCCAATGAAGCCTCATGAACCAATTTTTACCCCAATAGATGGCGCTCTTTGTTTTTAAAAAAAAAGCCTCTAGTAATAGTTTTGAGTGTTTTTTCAGCCCTTTCTTAAGCCCTTTCTTAAAAGTACCATAAAAAGTAAAATAACCAAGAAATTAAAGAAAAAATGCTCTTATATTTTTCCCCATGACTGTATGATACATGAAGAGCAAACCGTGTTTCCTCATGGGAATCAGTGATGGCTGGATGATTGGTGGGGAGTGATAGGTGGACTTTGCTTCACCTTTTTTCCCAACAGGACGTTAGGGAATTGTGTGCAAGGGGAGAAGGGAAAAAATAGGAATGACAGGAAGGAATGATGGTTTGGATGGATGGATGACAGGGAGGGTGGAGAATAGAGTGCTCAAATGTCAAAGCTTGGACAGAAAAGTGTCATAGAGAGATGGATTGATGGATGGATAGGTGGATGAGGGTGGGGAGGTGATAGAGGAGCAGTGGGTCTTGCACTTTGCAGAATGTCAAAGCTCCAGTAAGTATTAGTCACAGTAAGCCGTGTTGTCTGCCACCTTCCCTCTCTTCCCGTAATGTCTTTAGCTTTCATCTTCTTCTTCTTCTTTCTGCCCCTCCGTTTTCTCTGGCTCTCTTCTTAAAATAATCTCTCTCCTGCCCTCTCCTCTCCTCTTCTCTCCTCTCTTCTCCTCCACCCCCTCCATCTCTCTCTGCTTTGATTGATTGCTGTAGTTTTCGAGGGCTTTCACTACAGATAAGGTTCTGCCTCGGGCTGCACATAGAGTTTGCTTTCCGGCGTCGAGCAATTTGCAAGACATCGCAAGTCAAAGGTCACTAATTTCAATCAGAAATATTTCAGGAAAATAAAACAGATTGCACGGTGTACACTGTAAAAAAAGATAAACAATAGCTACTCATTAAAATTTAGGCAACAGATTGCACACAATATTATTAATTAAATCTAACTACGTTACAAGTTGAGTTAATAACTTAACAGGAAGTGCCTGTCAATTAAAAACGGACTAATTCTATTGTGTTGGATTCATTCAAAATTCTTTTGATTTAGAATTACTTACACATCAAGATTATATTTAATGTGATCAAAATAAGTAGATTCTATCTCAAACATTTTTATATTAAAGTTACTTAAACAACTGCCTCAAAATCAAGGACACATTTATATTTAATGCATTTTATCAAATATATTAAGTAAAATGGAATGACTACAGAATAATTTATTACAGTGTATGTGGAGTATATTTAGTTGATTGGTTGATTGAGAATTTATTTTATTAAACACAAACGAACAACAATAAATACAAGACAACAACACAAAATGAAACAACAAGACTCAACACTTATTTGTGTTCAAAAGGAGTCAAAGCTTATTATATCCCTTCTCTTTACTATATTCAGTTATAAAACAACAATAATATTTATATATATGTAT
Organism: Centropristis striata; assembly: GCF_030273125.1. Taxonomy (NCBI): domain Eukaryota; kingdom Metazoa; phylum Chordata; class Actinopteri; order Perciformes; family Serranidae; genus Centropristis; species Centropristis striata. The sequence continues at coordinate 6,190,126 of NC_081528.1, read as the reverse complement.
ATATAACACATAGTAATGTAGTATAAACACTTGTTATTGCCATTATTAACATACATAACTTGTTATTAACTTACTTATTTGTGAGGCATACTTATTAGGTTTATAGGCTGACCTACTTACTTATTTATGAGGCTTTATGTTATTTTCTTGATCAATTAGAGCTCCAAGTTATTGCGTGACTTCACAACCATGCCTTAGAATAGATGTGTCTCTGTTTGATCTGTTTTCATACATTTAATCTTTCACAAACAGACTACAGAGTGCAATAAACATCATTTGTCTTTGGTATTTATGCATGCTTTTACTGAATCAATTGTTAAATGACAATTATTTAGCTTTTCACCTTTTAACAACTGAATTAATTGGTGCTTTAATTGCTCATATTATGTGTTGCCAACCTTGTTGATGTTTTATTCTACTGTTGATTCTCGAAGAATTGTTAGATTAATGGTTGAATTCAGTTTATTAGTGCATGTTGCATATATGATCATGCTAGTTAGCTTAGCATGCTAGGTTGCTAATTTGCTTTTATCAATATGTGGTTTGTGGCTGACCAGGAACGTCCCCTTTGTGTTACCAGAATAAATCTGACCAAAAGACAGCAAGTGTGGATTCTTCTAAATTCTTCAAACACAACGCAGAGTCTGCATAGGTTACACTAACGTGGGCTCAGAATATAAAGAAAATGGTTCCTTCCTTTGGACACCAGAGCTCTTAACTCTTAATAGGGCACTTATTGAAATACTTGCAAATTCCAAATTTCAATCCTAGAGAATATTGGAGGATATTACATACAGCCAGAATGTGTATAAAAAAAACATACGGACCTGGGGAAGGGGGGCAATATTTTGAGAAAAAAGTTTACGAGATTAAAGTGGCAAATCTACAAAAAAAAATATGCGCAGATTTATGAGATTTAAAGTGTTGAATCTGGGAGAAAAAAATGTGCAGATTTATGAGATTTAAAGTGGTGAATCTGCTAGAAAAAAGTTTTTTTTTTCCACTTTTTTCTCGTAAATCTGTGACTTTTTCGCGCAGATTTGCCACTTTACATCTCTTAAATCTGCGACTTTTTTTCTTGTAGATTTGCCACTTTAATCTAGTAAATTTACAACTTTTCTAAATATTACAAATTCATGTGGTTCTACGACCACATTTTGATGTCCACTGAAGTTACCAAATATAGTTCTTCGCCCGATAAAGGGTTAAATGGACCTTCAGTTGAAGTGTCTCACAGTGCCGTCTCTCTCCATCCTTTTGGATAAAACAATACATTTCCACCAACTTTGTCTCAGAAATGTCAACTTTGGGCTGCCAGAGTCACACGGTGCACAGAGGCCTTCAGGGACTCAGGAGTCACCGAAGTCGTTAGGTTTAATGTTCTTCTGCTCGTAGCTTACAATCCACTGGAGGTTTCAGTGACAGAAGTTGGACGGATTGGGGTGGCTGGGGTTGCAGATCTTTGTCAGGTACTTAATAATGAGACAAGTGCTTATTGGAAACTTTTTATCCCTTGTAGACTTTATTGTTTTTATGGTGACAGTTTTTCACTAAAGGCATAAAGGAGCAAAGAATAACTGTGGAAAGCAAAAGATGCAAAGTAATGGAAGAAACCTCCTGTTTGCTGTTAAATACATGCATTTAATCACAATTCATTTCCCATGGGACTCCCATTTTTCCAGATAGCTATTGCTCTAGATTTTCATGTCATGTCAATAATAAAACTCTAACTTACTTGTTGTCAGTTATAAAAGTTTAACTCTCTTGTTGCTGCTTGTTAAATATATTTTTTGTTTCTACTTTAACACATTATGACATTACGGTCAGACTTTGGCTGTTATTTGGAATAGAGAAAATGCTGGTTTAGTGTTTATATTCGTACCTAGTAGAACCAAAGACCAGTATCTGCTCGTTGATTCCCAATCACATATTCTTGGTTTTCTAAATCACAAAGTTGTGCAGTGCAGATTTTGTACAACAGAATGGATAACTAAAAGAGAAGCTTCAGGTGTTTTCACGTATGTTTTAATTTTGAAATAAATGGGATGCACTTATATAGCACTTTACACTACACATATTCACCCGTTCACACACACACACACACACTGTTGGCCGAGGCTACCAGGGCACACTGGTGCCACCTGCCACCATTGGGAATTAATGCCACGGTTGGGGATCGAACCACCAACCTTCCGGTTACTGGACGAACGCTCTACCAACTGAGCCAAATTTAGTAAGAGTATGCATTAACCTTAGTCCTCCACTGTAAAACTGCCTTGATGTTTGTTTTTTTTGCTAGCCAATATTAACATCCCAGTTAATGCTAACATGAATTAGCAGCGGCTTCTCTCAGTCAGGTTGAGGTGTAGAGAGGCTGTAGTCAGTGATCAGATCCCTCTCCTCCTCCACAGTCCAAATATGGTCTGCTTCCTGTATCGGAAACAAGATGGCGACGAGTGTAATGCTGAACTCGATGCTTCCAACGGCCCACAAACCAATGGGTGACGTCACGGTGACTAAATCCATTATTTATATACAGTCTAAGTGTTGAACAGAGAGCGCCATCTAGTGGATTCAGAGAACAAAGAAAGTAGTTTGTGAAGCTTAATTTGGCCAACAATGAATTGTCATTCCTTTAGCAATTTTCTTTAATCTAGTGGGATCAAAACAAATACAACTTATGGTTTATGAAGCTTAATTTGGACATCAAAAGCACACACACATTCTTCATAGTTGGTAAGCTGCGTTCATTTTTTTCTAAATAACACAAGCATACACTTGCACATTTGTCAAGCTGTGCTCATGGTTTTGCATTTGTCCATTTGCAGTAACACAGTCCATCTTGAAATGCTCACAGTAACAGGTTTTATTCAGCAGCTGTCCTGAATCCAAGAGCCAAATCCATTACTACCTTAATCTAGCTCGCTCTCTTTTCATCACTCAGACCAATTAAACACTCTCACATTGAATCCTTAATATTAGAACTTTCCCTGCCTGTTTCTGTTTCTCCCCAGACCTCCCTATCACACACAATGCCCTTCTTAAGAGCGTGGTTATTGTGCATTTAAATTAAGCCTCATTCAAACAAATAAGCAGTTGGACTTGACTCATTACACAGAGCCAAATTGGTTGTCCCACAGGCCTGTGTTTTACCTCAGCCAAACAGAGGAATTGTTCAAGGCTCAGATTGGATTTCACAATGTAATTTGATCTCTAAACAAGAAAATCCTGTTTTGAATTACCTATTTTGTAAGTGTTTGCTGCTGGTATTCGCCGAGAGGAAAAAGGAAAAAGTGCTTTTGAATGGTTTGCTCTCTGTTATTGGAATTTATTTCACTTTAATTGAGGTGTCCATTTGCAATTTCAACTATTAGTTTTAATCAGTGTAGAGACTGACGTGCTTTTTCTCAAAAAGCAAATCAACATCGTCTTACATTTAAGGGAGATAGGTACCACTGAAATACATTCAACTTTACTATTATTATTACATATAATATTATATATTTTATACTGTACTATTATTATATACTGTCTAGTCACTATAGCATTATTACCATCATATCATCAGTATAATTACCATAGTATTTTAACAAAAGTGTCCTTGTTCTATTCTAGTCTGTGTTTTTTTCTATTGTTGTTTTTATTTATTCTACCTTAGTATTTTATTCTTTTGTATTTTATTGTACTTAAATACAAGACTGCTGTGACAACCGAATTTCCCTTCGGGGATGAATAAAGTAATCTATCTATCTATCTATCTATCTATCTATCTATCTATCTATCTATCTATCTATCTATCTATCTATCTATCTTCACTTATGGTAGTATAACAATAACAGAATAGAATCAATGCTATGGATATACCTAGATATCAAGGGAACTGATACCAGAAAAGAGCTAATGGGACAAAAACTATTTTACCTAAAGACTCATTTTTCAAGGCAAGAAAAAAAGAAGAAATTTTATCTGCACAATAACCTACCTTGCTTTTTCATATCTGGATGTTGTTTATCCCCACTTTACAGGTGCTAAAGTAGCAAATAGTGGTGGGAACGGCAGTTCCTTTCAGTGTGCTGAATCTTTAGAATCCATTCTTTATAAAGAGAAGTACAAAAGAATTCGTACACAGAGTCATTCAGTACTTAACCGGAGCTAAGACTGTGTATCAGTACTCACCGACCGAAACACGGCCTAGCGATCCGTTCTGCTCGCTAAGTGAACTGACAACAGCCGTACGTCAATAAGCCAATGAGCTGAGAATTAAGTTAATTAAAGCTACAGTTTGAAAACTGAAAGTTGCAATAACAATTATAAAACAGACAGAAATACAAGAGGATTAATTAGAGTAACACTAGCTTACTGTATCAAACCTTGCTAGCATTAATTACTGAGATTAATTTCATCCAAAACTTCTCACTTGATTTATTACCTCAGAATTTTTTTTTAGGACAACACTATGGTCTCAATCGCTAGTAAAAAAATCTTTTTCAAGACAATTTCATAATAACAGTTCAAATAATGGCATAATTTAGAAGAAAATAGAAGATAAAGAATCGTATGATTTGGGGCGTGGCTACCTTTGATTGACAGGTCACTAACAAGGCGAGCCGTCATCAGGAGAGAAACAAAGCAATGCGTATCCACGGCAACGTGTCAATAAAGTTATATATAACGTTTTATAGATATAAAAAAGGACGTTTACCGGTTTGGTCTCATAACTTTGACCCTTTCACTGTATTTTCACTTAATGACAGTTTATTTGAACGTTTTGTTCAGTAAAAATGTCTTGTTCAGCGTTTGGTTGGACTAACAGACACTCCAAGGAGTCGCTGCTCAGTTTTCTGAGGTAAGTAACATACATTTTGTTTGTGTTTTTTGCTAGCTATAACTAACATCCCAGTTAATGCTCCAGTTAATGCTAACATGAATTAGCAGCAGCTTCTCTCAGTCAGGTTGAGGTGTAGAGAGGCTGTAGTCAGTGATCAGATCCCTCTCCTCCTCCACAGTCCATATATGGTCTGCTTCCTGTATCGGAAACAAGATGGCGACGAGTGTAACGCTGAACTCGATGCTTCCAACGGGCCACAAACCAATGGGTGACATCACGGTGACTACGTCTATTATTTCATTTTCTACAGTCTATGGGGGAGACATAACATGTGATGTACTTGTGCCACAACTCCTGTTTGCCCCTGCGATTGGCTCCTCTGACTCTTTATTCTCACAATGAAGAATAAACAAACTGAAAGGAGGCGTATATGAGAAGTTCACAGTGGTGGTACCACATGCATTAGAGTCACAGCAGGAGTCTATGAAAACATAAAGCGTCTCCCCCCAACTGCTCCTGCTGCAAACAACAGCATAGAGAAACACTGCCACAGGCTCTACTTAGTCATCTGCATAATTCAATGGCAACAATGCAGGTCTGAAGTAATGATTCTCATCATCCTATATGCTCCCTGAGAGCTCGTTTTTCCTTCTTTCCTTCCTCAACTTCTCTCATCCATTCATTCTTTCGCCCTCTCTCCTCCTCTCAACTTTACCTTTCACCTCCTCTCTTTTTTTTTTTTAACCTTTTGTCTTTCAGCATATATGACCCTGTTAGCAGGAAGCATTAGCTGGACATTCGACAGTTGCATTGTTCTGCCACACACACACACACACACACACACACACACATATGCACACAGAAGTGTTGGCACACTAGCCTTCATAACAGATGGTCAGGCTAATTGGCTGCTCTCTCAGCTTGGTTGCCCCTGTGCCTGTGTGCTACTTTGTTTGGTGTGTGTGTGTGTGTGTGTGTGTGTGTGTGTTTGTGTGTGTGAGCATGTGTGTGTTCCCAAACTGCTATATTGCTTTGTTTAGCATGTGCATAAAGTGTATGTGTGTGTGTAAAGATAGTAAGGAAACATTCAGCTCTGTTCCACTTGATGTCTGTTGCAGCATGGGGAGAAAACAGCGTGTGTGTGTGTGTGTGTGTTGTGTGTGAGACAGAGAGATCAACTAGAGTGCAGGGTTGTTGTACACCGTATGTTTGACAGACAGGTGCTGTGTTGATATGAATCAACAATATGCACACACACTGGTGAGTGAAAATGTCCATACAAAACACACACATTGACATAGGTGAACACACACACACACACACACACACACACACACACACACACACACACACACACACACACACACACACACACATTCTTGTACTTCTATCTTTGTGAGGACCCTCATTGGAACAGTGAATTCCCTTGCAAGATTATAATAGTTTTGGATTTTTCATCAGTTTTAGTTTTGAAATTTGATTGAGTATGTTTGCTAGTTTTAGTTTAGTATTTTTTTTTTAAATGCTTTGGTTTTAGTTTAGTTTTTATTGTTTTTTTGTATTGGGGTATTACCTTTATTTGCCTTATTTATTTGCCATATCCATCTTGATTATGTATGAAAAAAGTTGACAAAGACGAAAACGAAGGACATTTTCACTATAATTTTAGTTAGTTTTGTAACCACACAATACAGTTTCAGTTAATTATCATTATCATGTAACCTGAACCCTTAAAACAAAGTCTGATATCTCAAAAAAAGCCTTTAAAGAAGTGAGGACCGGCCGAAATGTCCTCACTTTGCAAAAATGTCCTCACTCTGTTGGTTAAAAAACGTCTTCTGGTCCTCACTATATAGGAAGTACAAGAACACACACACACACACACACACACACACACACACACACACACTCTAGGCCTTTGATGTACAGATACATACTGTAAGCCGCCCCCCTGCTGTCTATCACAGACAGGGTCAAACTGCAGGATAATGACAGTATGAATAATGTATCCTGTCGTCTGAATGAGGACATGACGTTATTAGCCATAGGGCGCATTAATAGCTCAATTCCACTCTTGTTATTTCAATTTAAATCATGACTCAGGGGCAAAAAAAAAAAAACTGGGTATGGTTTACTGAGTGTTTGGACAGCTCAAATGTTCACACATAATGTGACCCAATCACAGCCCATTAAAACAATTAATTTAGTTATTTTTCCAACAGGCTGAATTAATTGAATGGCAGATCGAGAACAAGATACTTAAGGAATTAAGTAAGAAGCCGTCATCATGGAAAAGCCTTGAAGTAGGTTTTATGTGAGTGAGTCATCGGTGTGTGAGAATGTCTCGTTGGTGAATGGTGAACATCTGATTCAAGTGATGAAAAAAGCGAGAGCTTTTATATAATATCTGCACAAATAAGCATCCCCAATTCTTATTATGTGAGGAGTTTAAACGTGCCTTACAATTCCTGGTGACATGACCAGATGTTTTCTGGTATTTTGTCCAGTGCATGCTGGGATACGTTCAGTCAGAGAGACTTAATGTTCCAATCCGACTTCTTGATGACATCCAGACTAGAAAACAAAGCAGCGTGGAGCCCTACTGTAAATTTACCTCTAAAGTTCTGGCTGTAAACTCCATGAGGCCAGTTTCAGTTTGATGATGATATACCAAGTAAAACTGGAGACAAGCTCAACTATATTTAGTATAAAATGATAGAACTGGATGTTTCCCTCTTATATGTTAGATTTGCATCCTTTGTTCACATTTGCAACATTTCAAATTCTTCATTGAGCATGATGGTGTTTTGAAAGTTAAAAAAAAAGTTTCAAAATCACATTTTATGTTGGACTAAAGGACTAAAAAAGACAGAAAAAGACACAAAACGACCAAAAAACCCACAGAAGACACAAAACGACTACGAAAGACACAAAATGACCACAAAAAGACACAAAATAAATAAAAAAAGATACCACAAAAGACACAAAATGAGCAAAAAATACACAAAATTGCCAAAATTGTTACGCTAAACACACAAGACATAAATAAAATAGAGTCCCACTAGAATGAAATCACATTTATGTTGGTTTTTCTTTGTTTCTTTTTGGTTCAAAATGTTTTAATCCAGTAAGTCAGAATAAAAAATAAATTATTATTAATTCATATAGATGAGGTTGTGCTGAAAAAAAAACCCAACAAGGCATTTAACTAGAGTTAACCACGCCCAAAACACATTTCTTTTTTTACTCTGAATGGGACCATAGTTGAAGAAGTCTTAAGAACATAAACTCATGAGGAAAATGTTTACTGAGGTAATGAATCAAGTCTGAAGTAGAGCCATTTTCTCATACACTTCTATACAATAGATCTTCCTTTGCAACCGGAGGAGTCGCCCCCTGCTGACCATTAGAAAGAATGCAGGTTAAAGGCACTTCTGCATTGGCCTGCATGAATTGGAAAGTGGCTGTCAGTGATGTAAGTTATAAACGCTTCGCAAAACCATTCACATGGTCCTTGAAGGCACCACTGTCCATGAATATGCCAGCAAACAATATTGATACATACTGTATATTTATTATTAAAAACTTCTTATATAACATGGAGGCACAGGTTCAAAGCAGTTCATGGACTTTGATTTTTTTTTTGTTAATATAAGACCTCCAAGGCCTCAACAACTGCTCACAAGTTTTGTTCATGAACTCTTTGATAAATCCCTATAGTCCCACTCTGTGTGTTCGTGTGAGTGCAGAGGATTTAAGGACAAATCAGTTCACAGATCACTCATAAACAGCCTCCCTTACTTCAAGTCTTACATATTCTCACATGCAAAATTACTTTCCGTCTCTTTGAGCTACGCACATTCACACACACATTCACACACATTTAGCCTTGGACTTCCTGACTCTAATCTTTGCTGCTGGCCAATATGAACCTGTCAGAGTGCTTTACTTCTCCAAATTTCCATTAGTAGCGGGGTCAACTCATTCAGTTATGAGCTTGAAAAGAGAGTGTGTGTGTGTGTGTGTGTGTGTGTGTGTGTGTGTGTGCGTGTGTGTGTGTGTGTGTGTGAGATTCATGAGAATGTCCATATCTTATCATAGACAGAAGAGAAGTCAGAGTGTATCGAGTATTTAGAAGTAAAAGTGCAAAAGTATCAGCATCAAAATGTACTTAAAGTATCAAAAGTAAAAATACTCGTTCTGCAGAACGGACGCATTGTTTTATATATATACTAAATATGTTATTAACTAATATTATTGATGCTTTTATGTGAGCAGCTTTTTAATGTAAACTTCTTAATATACTGTTATGAGGTTAAATTAAACATAAAAAGTTTTTCTAGATTTATAGAGTTAGTGGCTGGTTAGTCTTCACTCCCCTGGTCTTTTTTCTCTCTTTTTTCCCCATATTTCTTTTTCGCCATGTAAACTGTACGGCCTTATATATCTGTACAAATGACTGAATGACTGACAGTAAATGAAAGACGTATAAATGTATGTAACACAGTGGTAATTTACTATTTTTCATTTTGTTTTATTTTATTGCAAAGACCACAACACAACAGAAGTGTTTCCAGGGGACACTTAAGAGTGATGCACACGTCTGGACATGCTTGTGATATTATCAGGTAATTTCATGATAATTACATTTTCACGTTATCACTACTGAACAGCACGAATCCATTATTTTCAAATTGGATCCAGGCCACTTTCATATGATAATGATTTTGGTTATTTTCAAGAAAACCATGGAAAATCTCTAGATATCAGTAGTGATGCGCCAATGAAGCATTATGAACCATTTTCTTTATTTTTTGACCCCACTAGATGGCGCTCTTGTTTTTTTTTTTTTTAAAAGGCTCCAGCAATGGTTTTGAGTGTGTTTTCAGCCCTTTGTTGATCAGAGAGCGCCATCTAGTGGAGTCAGAAAATAAAGAAAATGGTTTGTGAGGCTTCATTGGCACATCACTAGATATCAGCTCTAAAATTAAACTCAAATTAGCTATTTTTGTTGTTATCATTATATTTGTCCAAACAAATGTACCTTTAGTTGTACCAGGCAGTAAAATGAAGAGGAAATTGAAGAAAACAATGGTATAACATATTTCTTTCCATGACTGTATATTAGTAAAGATCATAATTAGTGTAATATTTGAACCTACATTTATCTCTTTATCCTGTAGTGTTATTTAAACATCCGTCCCTTTGTTCACTCTTTAGTTTGCATTCGCTTTCTCCTTTTTGTTTATCCAACATTGTACTTTATTTTCCACTTTGCCTTCACTAATCTGATTTACTCTCATTTTATCTCTTCTGTCTCCTTCTGTCACTTACCTGTTTTGTCAATTTCTACCTGTTGCTCCCTCTTTTTTTCATCACCCCGTATCCTCTTTAATTTCCTGTCTGTCTTAATGTTACACCACCTTTTCTCCCTTGTCATCTTCCATTTCATGTCTCGTCTTTGATTGATTGTCTGCAAACTGTTTCTTCCCCCACATTCCTTATTTCCTTGTTACTCTCTGACTTTCCTTTATTACATTACTTCGTTTACCTACTTTCACTCATTTTTCTTTCAGCCTCAAACTCTTTTCTTTGTCGCGTCTCCTCATTCTTGCCAATTGTCTTTCTCTCATCCTAATTTCTGTCTGTTTCTTCTCTTCTTTCTCTATCTTTCACTTCTTTGCTGATTGGCTGATTGCTCTCTCTGCATATTCCTCTCCTGTCATCTCTCTCAGTCTTTTTTAAAGTTATTTTTGTGCTTTCCTGCAGCCTTTTCTTCTGTCTCTCTTGTTGTCTTCCCACTCTTTGATTATCATGGACCTCTACTTCAAAGCCAACACAGGCCTCAGTACACTTTCATTCTAATGCTGTGTTTTCACAAATCAAACACATATTTAAACTCCAGTCACAGTATTGAGGTTTACTGTGTGACTGCTGAGAAACTCCCAGAAAATATACTCTGAGTTCAGGGTTTGCATTTTATTGTCACATTATGACACAATGTGATTTTTACTGGACTATGTCTTCTGTTGACGTATAAAAAATAAAGACAATGGTTCATGAGGCTTCATTGGCACATCACTATTTTTTAGTTAATGAAAGTTTTTTGAACATTGTGAAACAGTCGCTGTTTGCTGAACTAATTGTTTAGGTTTAGGAAAAGATGATTTGGGTTAAACTAAGTACGTACGCCACAGTACATTGTTATGTAACTTCCGTACGTATCCATGTGTCGTAGATAAAGATGATGAAGAACATACTTAGGGTACATAATGTAGTAAAATTAAAGATAATGTCTTCAGGTTAAAAATAACCCAATATTGGCTTTTGTGTTCATATGGTACATAAACAACAGTCAAATATCTTTTTTTGACCGACCCATCCCTACGTGGACTTTGTCACTCTTTATATCACGTCACCTGACTTCCTACTTTGCTCCATCATAACTGGTACAAGCAGCTTAGTGGCTGTAATAATGATCTAAGGCATTTTGATACTGCCCCCAGCGGCCCCCAGGTAATTTGAGTTTGAGACCCCTGATCTAAGGGCTCTTTTCTGGGAGAGGACAGGAGCCTTGCAAATGGGCTACGTGAGAATTCTGAGGGGTCATGAAATGATTAACAGGATTGGAAAACAGAAACAAACAAACAAAAAAAAACCAATTTATGCTAAAAAAAAAAGTGTATCCTTTTTAAAGTTTTTCTGCTCTAAATTTTAGTGAATTTACTGGATCATTTTTCATCTTCAGACCTGCAAGTGAATTATCCCAACATGTAGACCTAATGATCCACCACCAGTCCAACCTTTTCAGCAGCGCATTAACCCTCTGGGGTCTATGATGGTGGCGTCCTGATCAGATCATGTGACGTTTAAAACTAAAAACTAGGTCACATGGAGCGCTGCTATCAACTTCACTCCAAAGTACAGACTTGAAACTTTCTCCCAGTTTTTGTTTGACATTCCTAGGTCATGTAAAACCAAAGATAAGATAGTTTTAATTTGATAGTACAGAAATATTTGAGCATTGGTGTAGCTCTCTGTGTAATCTTTGCACATAGTTTGTTTTGAAGAGTGAAAAAAGCCTATAAATACACATGTTTTTATGGGACCTTTTTTGTATATAGTTTAATTATATATATATATATATAAAAATCACCTTTTTATATGTTCATATTTGCATCCTATGATTACACTTTCAAGTTCCAAAATAGTTCATTGAGCATATTTGTGGTTTTTATTGTAGTAAATAGTCTAATTTTTCAACTCGGATTTCATGATTTTTGGGCTCAATATGTTGATAAAGTAGGTTAACCCTTTATCAGGCAAAGAACTATATTTGGTAACTTCAGGTAATATTTTGAGAAAAAAGTTGCAAATTTACTAGATTAAAGTGGCAAATCTGCGCGAAAAAAGTCGCAGATTTACGTGAAAAAAGTGGGAAAAAGCAACTTTTTTCTCCCAGATTCGCCACTTTAAATCTCATAAATCTGCACATTTTTTTCTCGTAGATTTGCCACTTTAATCTCGTAAACTTTTTTCTCAAAATATTATTTTCGTATGTTTTTTTTTTTACACATTCTGGCAGTATGTAATATCCTCCAATATTCTCTAGGGTTGAGATTTGGAATTTGCAAGTATTTCAATGAGTGCCCTATTAAGGGTTAAAGTGGTGAATCTGGGAGAAAAAAGTTGCTTTTTTCTCATAAATCTGCAACTTTTTTCGCACAGATTCACCACTTTAAATCTCTTAAATCTGCAACTTTTCGTCTTGTAGATTTGCAACTTTTTTCTCGAAATATTACCTGAAGTTACCAAATATAGTTATTTGCCTGTTAAAGGATTAAAGTGAGAAAATAACTGTCAGATCATAATATTTTTTTATGTGGTACATGAAGGGCAAAATCAAAAGTATTCAACAACGGCCAAAATAGGCTCAGAGCCCAGAGGGTTAAGCTCTGTGAGTGCACATCTTGTCTTAGACGCCTGTACAGATCTGGACTCCTTCCTGACTCAGAGGGAAAGAACGCTGTATATTGTTGGCAGTGATGTCTAATATGGGATTTGTGATGTCTTTTCTCTATTGTCTAAGACATCTAAGCATTCTTATTTACCTGTCTGGCCCTCCTCCTCAGCTCAACACAAAGGTGTAGAAGGAGGTTTATATTTAGCAGTGGCCCCCAGCCTCAGCAACAAGCCCTCACTAACTTTTTTTTTCTCTGGGAGACTATATTTAGTCCTGAACCTGGAGAGGTGCACTCACCCCTGCACTGAGGTTTCTCCCATGACTCATCCGGAGGCTTCCTCCGTGACAAAGTCCTCAGTCTCTACCTCATTAAACATACAGCATTCAGTTTTTACTCTGCCACATATACAAGCAGGAAGCAGCATTTATATTTAGAGAGGCTTCCCACAGAACAGCAAACTGTCCATTAGAGGCAGAGAGGACAGAGGTCCTCCAGGTGCAAAACTGAATAGTCTAGTAGTCAAGTCTAATAAAAGTCTGTCTATCTATCTATCTATCTATCTATCTATCTATCTATCTATCTATCTATCTATCTATCTATCTATCTATCTATCTATCTATCTATCTATCTATCTATCTATCTATCTATCTATCTGCCCATCTGTCTGTCTGTCTGTCTGTCGAATGAAGTCTCATGAACCCTTTGCTTTATTTCACATCATTACTTTTCAATGTGCCAATGTGCCAATGTGTTTCAAGACCATTTTAAAATCCCAAACCTGTAGGTCTCAAGGTTGTGGTTGTAAAGTTTCATGAGGTTTTATACATTGTTCTCTCTGTTTCAAGAAATGCTCTCACTACAATGAACAGGGTTTGTACGGGTGCGTGAAATCCTTGAAAATGCTTGAATTTAAATGTTGTATTTTCAAGGTTTCAAAAGTGCTTGGATTTTAGATAAAGTGCTTGTAAATGCTTGAAATTCTTCCTGTATTTCTCTTGCAATCTGACTATATCCATCTATAGACTATAGATAATCACATGTTCAATGTAAAAGTAATGAGTAGCCTATCTCCTAAAAGTGTAATACCATCGCTGTTGGTAAGGTTCAGTGAAATCTCCCCCTTTTAGTATGTAAATACTCATCTAAAACATGCAATTTACAACCGGTGTAAGATACTGGAAAAGCTTGAAAATGGACCTTTAAATTCCTTGAAAAATGCTTGAATTTGACCACTGATAAAGTGAACCCTGAATGAAACAAGTAGTATGGGGACTAACATCATCACATTGCAATTAAAACCACAAGAGTCTCAGCTTTCCTTTGATAACCAATTTATGCAATTCCAAGACTGTTTAGGGACCCCCGTACGCAGAAATATTACAATTATACAATATATTACAATAATAATACAATAGACCAAAAATATAGACCCCCATAGATATCTAATATCAGAGGTCTTTTGAGACGTAAAGGTGACATGACATGTTTGTAGTTATGCTGAATATATATATATATATATGTGTGTATATATATATATATATATATATATATATATATATATATATATATATATATATACATATTGTTTGAACGCTTATTTTCTGGCCTAAAACTACCAAACAGTATGGTTGTGTGGATTTCAAAACTTTCAATCAAATGTGAGAAGAGGTAAGAGATATCATTTGCCATATTTGACACACTAGTCAGCCATAATATTTGATCGTATACCTAAATGCCTGCTCATAAAATGTTGTTACTTTCTACATTAAAATGTCATTACTGTTTAATCAATCTGCAAGACATAAAAAGCATCATAATTTCCACTTTGCGTGTGAGACGGTTGTAAAACCGAGGCGTCACACTCTGCTGGGAATAGCCCTTCTCTTTGCTGAAAGTTAATGCGGGACACTTTATAAATAAATCTCAAGTCCTTCTCTGGAAGAGTGTGTTTAGTCCCTTTGTAATCTCACACACTTATCTGCTCTGCCCATAAACCTTTACCCTGGCCTTGGAGGCCCTTAGTTCAACCCCACTAGTTTTGGTCTATGGTGACAAAATAATGATAAAATGTGTGTTTAAAAGACAGCAGCTCTGTACAGCTTGTTAAAGGCGTCCTTGCTTGTTCAAGTATGCTCAGTGTGAGCAATTTACAGTTCCCAAATGGACAAAAAGGCGTCCTTGTGTGCACGAGCATTCCCAGAAAGACTGCAGTTAAAGTGGTCTTCGCTCAACTCAGTTAAAAAGTTTGATTTTGTTTTTTTACATCCAGTGGGCTGCTTCAGTCAAGATCTGTGGAGACTTTACAGGTTCAGGGCTCTCTCATGGTCAGCTGTGTGTGTGTCTGTCACGGCTGATTTGACAAGTTTCAGAAAACTGTCCCTAAAGTCAGAGCTCTTTGGCTTTTTATTCTCTTATCAGCAGCATTTGGTAATAACGGTATCAGAGGCCACGGAGGGGAAAGTGGTAACAAAAGCAGAAATATAGCCTCTGGGGAAAAGGGCTGATAATTAGTGATGTGCCAATGAAGCCTCATGAACCATTTCCTTTATTTTCTGACTCCACTAGATGGTGCTCTATGATCAACAAAGGGCTGAAAACACACTTGATTACTATTGCTAGAGCCTTTTTCAATGAACCAAGGGCGCCATCTAGTGGGCTCAGAAAATAAAGCAAATGGTTCATGAAGCTTCATTGGCACATCACTACTGATAACTAGTGATATGCCAATGAAGCCTCATTAAGTCCTTTTAAGGCTTTTTTTGGACAGATTTGGTGGCCTCGGAAAATAAAGAAAATAGTTCATGAAGCTTCATTTGGACATCACCAGTATTTTGTCTGAATAATTTACACTGGACTGGATTTTCTGACCACCTGGCTCACCCTCTACTTTTAATGAGATAGCTGAACCAGAAAGTAACTATCACTAGTGATGTGCCAATGAAGCCTCATGAACCATTTGCTTTATTTTCTGAGCCCACTAGATGGCGCTCTTTGTTCATTGAAAAAGGCTCTAACAATGGTTATCAAGTGTGTTTTCAGCCCTTTATTGATCATAGAGCACCATCTAGTTGAGTCAAAAATGAAAGAAAATGGTTCAAGAGGCTTCATTGGCACATCATTACCTATCACCAAGGTTATAATAGTTTTGGATTTTTCATTAGTTTTAGTTTTAATTTCGTTGTCACTTTTTGTTTTCAAATTCAGTTAGTTTTAATTATTTTTTAGAGTGAGTTTGCTAGTTTAAATTAGTTTTATTTTTTTTTGTATTGGGGTATTTGTTGGGTGCCAGATTAAAAAAGGTCACAATAAATGTTTCCTTTATTTCCTTTGTCTGATCCATCTCAGCCCCAATAAGTTTATTAAGTCATAAAACCAAATAGATGAAATAGATTTCATATCAACCAAAAAGGTTTACGTATGAAAAAAGTTGACAAAGATGAAAACGAAGGACATTTTCACTATAATTTTAGTAAGTTTCAGTTAGTTTTGTGACCACAAAATTCAGTTTAAGATAGATTTTTATTTTAGTAAACGAAAATGTTTTTTCAATTCCAGTTTTTGTTATTTTGTTAGTTTTCGTTAACTATAATAACCGTACCTATCACCAACCTGGAATAGGCACAAAATGGCCATTATTTATAAAGAATATTACAGTAAGGTTTTCTTTTGGTGAAACTTCTGTTTGGTGTAAAGTGACTTGGACCTTGCCCTTGGTTATATTCAATCAAATACCAAAAACACTCTCCAAGCAAACAAAAAACAAGAAAAAAGTAATTTTATCTACTTGTGTAAATGAGTGAATAGCTGTATACCACTGTTTTCTTCTCTACAATCTGCATGACTATAAGCAGATGGTGATGTTTGTCCCTGGAGCTGTTGGGCCAGAGCATCAGTGCAGTGTATAGAGCTGTATTTCACCTGTAAATAGTCTCCAGCAGAAGTCACCGTGCACTAATGGCTTATATTTCTGTCTCAAGTACCCCCAGCAGAGGTCATGTACTGCAGAAGTCCCACACTTCAGGGTGCAATAAAAGCTGAGACCAATTCTGGTCAAATCCTTTATTGCTCTGCGAATGCTCCGACCGATGAGGGTGGAGAGGACACTGCACATATATACAACTGCTTCCTATTCACCGTCTCTGTCTGACTCTATAGCTCTCTGGAGCAGCCTCTCTCTTTCTGCCTGGGTTTGTATTGTGAAGAAGAGTGGAATACAAAAAAACAGAGACGAAAGAACATGATTATGTTAAAGATACGGTAACACTTTACAATAACCAACTAAGAAATGTTTATAGGTGGTTTATTAACCAATTATTAACCATTTATAAAGTGCGATACATATTTAATCTTTATATGTTTTCAACCAATTTCTTAAAGGTATATGAATCATTTCAAAATCATTAACGGTAACACTTTACAATAACCATCATTTATAAATGGTAAACAGATAGTTTATTTGTGTTTAATCATCATTTATAAACCGTTTATAGGCCATTTAGAATGGTAAATACATAATTTTTTAATGTTTAACTAACTAAATCATTTATAAATGGCAAATAGATAGTATATATTAATGTAACTTTATAGTTACTTTACCATTAACAAACAATTAAATTATAATTCATTGTTTATTTATAGTTTTAGTTGCACTGATTATAACATTTTTACACCATTTTAAGTATGTTGATGATTTTGAAATGATTCATATACCTTTAAGAAATTGGTCGAAAACATTTAAAGAATATAGCACAAAATGTATAGCACTTTGTAAATGGTTAATAATTGGTTTATAAACCATCTATAAACATCACTTAGTTGGTTATTGTAAAGTGTAACTGAATTTAATTTAAGAGCTGATATCTAGTCGTTTTCCATGGTTTTCTTGGTAATATTTTTGGTTATTATAAAAGAAAACATGAAAAATGTCTAGATATCAGCTCTTAAATTAAACTCTTATGAGCTTTTTGTTGTTGTTATGATTATATTTGTCCAAACAAATGTACCTTTAGTTGTATCAGGCATTAAAATGAACAAGAAATTGAAGAAAAAGGGTGGTCTAATAATTTTTTTCCATGACTGTATACTAATGTAGTGTTGGTTTAGGGCAAAAGTCAAGGGATGTTTGAAAATAAAGTAGTTTGTATGATGCACCATCCAATCATTTCTGAAGGTTAAACTGTATGTAGCTGCTCAGAAAGACCACACTGTATTGAGACGTGAATAGCATGAAGGGCAAGATGCAATATAATTGTTCAAAAGTGGATAATGACACACTCACAGTCTCTCTGTGGAGACATCCATGCTGTTGTGCAACCTTGTGGCTTGAATAAGTGACATGACCTCTGCACGCTAGACTAAGATAGACAGAGGAAAAAGTAAAATCAATAGAAACTGAAATGTTTCGTTGGCAAATGTAAATCTAAAAATAATTCATTGTGTCGCACATTAAACAGGTTGGGTGACTGTTTAAGGCTTCATAAGCACATCGCTAGTTTTTAGTAGTGAAGTGCCAATGAAGCCTCATGAACCATTATTTTATTTTATTGCTTTATTTTCTGAGCCCACCAGATGGCGGCCTTGGTTGATTGAACAAGGCTCTAGCAATGGTAATCAAGTGTGTTTTCAGCCCTTTGTTGAACAGAGAGCTCCATCTAGTGGAGTCAGAAAATAAAGACAATGGTTCATGAAGCTTCATTGGCACATCACTAGTTTTTAGACAGAAGGGAGTAATATTTCGAGGCTTCATGACAACAACATCACACAGACTGGTCTCCCCTCAAAAATAAGGTGTTTGTGAGTTGTATTTTGCTGCATGTACATTTATATTTTAGACCAGGGGTCCCCAAACTTTTTTCGGTGGGGGCCACATCAGCTTTTCTTCCTGTGATGGGGGGCCGGGGTCAGTCTATAACAGGAAATGACATGGGCCAAAGTGACCAGTGTTATTGTGTAAATATAACGATCATTTGTTGGATTGGCACCACCTGTTGGTTTGCAAAAACGTTATAAAAAGTCTTCACATGTTTATTTGAAGTACCACAGATATTCCTTTTATTTTGTAGAAAATAAAAACACAAGCCGATGCCAGTTAACAATGAGGTGATGTGATTTTGTAACAGGTACAGGTGAAAATAGATTCAGCATTCAGAATATATTTTCCCTTTCCACATTTTGTTGACCGACTCTCTTCCGTTAGCTTGCCTTGCCCGCGAAAACTTGACGCTAACGGCTTGGCATCACGTAGATCAGAATATACCATTGTGAGAGGGGGTGAAAATTAGCTACTACTGTAAATAATTCACAACTAAGGTCAATTTTAATTAGAACGTCTACCTTAATCATTACATGTGGATATTTTATAAATAAATATATAATAAATGCAATTAAAAAAAAACAGGCCATGTTTAGAGGGATTGTTTGGGACAGTTAAGTGGGCCACTCCAATTGCTTTGGCGGGCCGGAAGTGGCCCGCGGGCCGTAGTTTGGGGACCCCTGATCTAGACTGTCCTCCACTGCAATCTTCCAGACGTAGTAGTAATGACTGACGACGATGCAGAGTTTAAATTGCGGATATCACACTTGGGGAAGGGATGGGTTGAAGGAACGGCGGGGTTTATGTCCCGTGTGAAAGCTTTTCTTTTTATGTAACTTCCGTCACTTCCATGGCTCACAGTTTGTAAAACATGTCTAACCAGGAGGTTTTTTGTAGTGACCTGCCAATGAAGCCTCATGAACCATTTTCTGAGCCCACTAGATGGCGCTCTTGGTTCTTTAAACCAGCTATTCTCAACCTTGGGGTCCCGACCCTAATTGGGGTCGCGAGATGATTTCTGGGGGTCGGCAAATCATTTTGGAAGTCAGCTCAGTCTCCACTGTGTTAAAGTGTTCATGTGTTAATGTGTTTAAGTCTTTTTGGTAATTTAATGTCTTTTTTTTGGTAATTTTGTGCCTTTTTTTGGTAATTTTGTTTCTTTTTTGCGTCATTTTGTGTATTTTTTTTGTCTTTTGGGTCTTTTTTGGTCAATTTGTGTATTTTTGTGGTCAATTTGAGTTATTTTTTGCTCAATTTTATGTATTTTTTGGGTCATTTTGTGTATTTTTTTTATCTGAACTGTGCGCATGAAATTCTGTTCAGTGAGCGGCGGTCCCAGACAACATGTGTGTTAAATTGGGGGTCGCGACTCAAAAAGGTTGAGAGCCACTGCTTTTAATAAGGCTCTAGCAATGGGAATCAAGTGTTTTCAGCCCTTTGTTGATCAGAGAGCTCCATCTAGTGGAGTCAGAAAATAAAGAAAATGGTTCATGAGGTTTGTGGGTGCTATTGACCAACGATCTATTCTGTTGTTTAGGTAAGAGATCTTGTTGATGGGGCAGTTGTAGTAGAGCTGAAGGATTCAGATAGGAAATTTCTGATTTGGAGGTGGATTGTCTGTTTTTTTTAAGTAAGGTAGCTAGCTAATTAATAACACAGCTACAAAGTGATTTGTGTTAATGCTCTTCCCAGTGATGGATTATGAGACAACGGGCCCCACCACCTCTCATAAGAGCAAGACAGAGAAAAATAATTTTTCCGGCTCTTTTTGTTCTTGTGACTCTTGGAAGTCATTTTGTGACTTGTTGTTGTTTTTTTGCATCTGTTTATAGTTGTTTTGAGTGTCTTTGTAGTCGTTTTAAGTTTATTTGTGGCCATTCTGAGTCTCTGGCCACAGGAGGAGGAAATGAAATGAAATGAAAAGTATGCATGTACTCCTACCTATACTGTATATTTATTATGTGCTACTTTCCTTCTCCCATCTCTCTTTATTTCTGTGCAGTTTGTCCATTAACACTCTTCACAGCTCTCAGTACAGCAGCTCCCTCCCCTCTGTCTCTCATGTCTATCCACACAACACGCTCTGCACTAGTTTGGATGACTCATCCTGCAGTTAAGGGGACATACATTTTTGATTGACATTTCATAACTAGCTGGGTATGTTTTAAGAGAGGGGCGTGTTTTAGGGTGCTTATAACTTCCTGTCGATCCTCTTTACCACAGAAAAAACCCTCCCTCCTCCCTCATAGTGCAGTTTATAATTTATTGGGTTATACTTAAAATTGGGATAGTTGTTTGTTTTGTATTGGGTTGCATAACACTGGGACACCTGTTTATATTGTAATGGGTTGTAAAACTGTTTTTGCTTCTTCCTACTCCTTTATGGAACATAAAAATGTAAGTTTAAGTGCCTGGAGAATTTGTTGAGAGACTGACTTCAAGGTTTCCTACAGGCTCTCCTTTTCCCCCTGTTCTTTATTTTGTTCATTACATCATTGCACTTAGCTTAAATCCTGTTTGCTTTTATCAGTTTGTTTTGTTTTTAACCATGTTCTAAATTAAGATACTCAATCCATTCAGTCATTCTTGGGTCTGGCCTGGTTTGTGGCTGCAAATGCACTCTAATTATCAAGTTAACAGACTCTGGTATGAGCTAATTTTGTTTGCACGTGGCACTGCAGGAATAAGATTCCTTTGAGTCCAACTCACTTTATGTTTCTCCAAAAAATCAACATGATTATCTTTCGTGCTGTCACACAACATGCCTCGGCAGAGACAAGTGCTTTCTAGTTTCTGTCTTGTTACATCTCACTTTTTCACCATGACAACTTCCATGGGTTATTAGGCTTATTTATGTATTTTAAGGTTCCTACAGTTTCACTAACAAGACTGAGTGAAAGTAGAAAATTGGAACAGCTTCTGGACCATAGATTAAATAATGGACGTAGTCACCGTGACGTCACACATTGGTTTGTGGCCCGTTGGAAGCATCGAGTTCATCGTTACACTCGTCGCCATCTTGTTTCCGATACAGGAAGCAGACCATATTTGGACTGTGGAGGAGGAGAGGGATCTGATCACTGACTACAGCCTCTCTACACCTCAACCTGACTGAGAGAAGCTGCTGCTTATTCAAGTTAGCATTAACTGGAGCATTTACTGGGATGTTAGTTTTGGCTAGCAAAAAAATCAAAAACAAAATGTATCTTTCTTACCTCAGAAAACTGAACAACGACTCCTTGGAGTGTCTGTTAGTCGAACCAAACGCTGAACAAGACATTTTTACTGAACAAAACATTCAAATAAACTGTCATTAGGTGAAAATACAGTGAAAGGGTCAAAGTTATGAGACCAAACCGGTAAACATGCTTTTTTATATCTATATAACGTTATATATAACTTTATTGACACGTTGCCGTGGATACGCATTGTTCTGCTTCTCTCCTGATGACGACTCGCCTTGTTAGTGACCTGTCAAATGTAGCGACGCCCCAAAATCATACAATTCTTTATCTTCTATTTTCTTCTAAATGGGGCCATTATTTACACTATTTACTAGTGATGTGCCAATGAAGCCTCATGAACCAATTGCTTTATTTTCTGACCCCACTAGATGGCACCCTTGGTTCATTAAAAAAGGCTCTAGCAGTGGTAATCAAATGTGTTTTCAGCCCTTTGTTGATCAGAGAGCTCCATCTAGTGGAGTCAGAAAATAAAGAAAATGGTTCATGAGGCTTCATTGGCACAT
Organism: Centropristis striata; assembly: GCF_030273125.1. Taxonomy (NCBI): domain Eukaryota; kingdom Metazoa; phylum Chordata; class Actinopteri; order Perciformes; family Serranidae; genus Centropristis; species Centropristis striata. The sequence goes on along the minus strand of NC_081528.1, from coordinate 6,167,774 downwards.
CGCTACTTACATCAAATTGTCTTGAAGAAGATTTTTTTACTAGCAATTGAGACCATAGTGTTGTCTTAAAAACATTTCTGAGGAAATAAATGAAATGAGAAGTTTTCTCACTTTGTATTGAAATGAATGGACACAAATCCTTCTGCAGCCGCCGTCAGCACCCCCTGCTGGAATTTTTGGTAGAATGCAGCTTAAGGCACTTCCTGGTTTGCCTCCCTGCTCAGACCCGGAGGTTGCCGCCTGCTCAGGTTGAGGGTCTTGTTCGGTGGGATGATGAGGGTCAAGGTGAGGGATGAAGAAGAGGGTCCTTTGGGACGAACAGGGTCGAACAGAGTCGTGACTGTACTGCTCATGAGCGTGTATTTATTCCCTTCATAATGCACTTCATGCATCAACTTTATTCCACGTTCCGGTCTTATAAACTATGGCTGTCTCCATTACAGCTCAGCAGTTATTATAAGTTAAATCTTTATTTGCATAGCTCTTAATCCCAGTTGCAGTCTGAAAATTGTTTAATAACGCCCACAATATTCAGCAATTAATTAAACAAACATCACTGACTCATAAAAGATCTTCATTGTCAGAACTTTAAAAAAAACAAAACAAAAACCTTAAAAAAGAACAAACTTTCTGCAAGGGATCTCTGAGAGGGATCCCCGTCTCACACAGTGAGGTGTGGAGTGGGAGCAAAGAGATTATATATTAATAACGTGAAATTTGAACAAAACAAACACGACCCGTCGCAGTGGAAAGTCTTTTTAAATGGTACCAAGAGAAGATCAAATTAACACAAAAAGCATGTTGTAGGTGCTGAAAAGTGAGTCTCAAAAACGACAATATGAAGCGTTTGTACAGGCAGCAAAATACGACTCATTTTACATTTTTGCTTTCATTTGGTAGTCAAATTTAAGACTTTTCAAGACTTTTTAAAAGACCATAATGAATACAATTTAAGACCCATTTCACATCCATACTGGAAAAAAAGTGGAGAAATACATGCTGATATAAAGCGTTTGCTGCTTGTATTTTATGACTACTTTATGTTTTTCTGATTGGCTGTCTAGCATAGGGGTCTGCAACCTTTACTAACAAAGTAGTCATTGTTGGAATGTCAGAATTTGAGCAGTAAACCTTATTTTAAGCCTGACAATGCATACTAAGTCTAAATTACCAAACCAACATTACTAATAGATCATAATGACCATTTATTAATATGATTTTTTTCAGAATTTAGCGAGGACCCAAGTGCAAATGGAAGGCTGGACACTGAAGAAATATCTCAGGAGATTTGGAATTGAAAACTAGACTTGAAGTTGGCAAAATGTAGAGGTTAAGGTGTCAGGCCGTAGACTTTCGTAAGCTATGATGCACATTTTAGTTGACTTAAAATTAGTTATGTACCAATAAGCCTCATGAACCATTTCCTTTATTTTTGAAACTACTAAATGGCGGTCTTGGTCTTTAAAAAAAGGCTATAGCAATGGTTTTGAGTATGTTTTGAGCCCTTTCTTGAACAGAGAGCACCATCTAGTGGGCTCAGAAAATAAAGACAATGGTTCAAGAGGCTTCATTGGCACATCACTACTTAAAATGTAAAGAGCAGATGGCCTGAAGAGCCACATGTGGCTCCGGAGCCCCAGCTTGCCTAAACATTTAAAAGCAAGACTGTTTATGTTTATGCATTTGTTTTAAATACAAGTAACATTAATACATTTTAAGATCATTTAAGACATTTTAAGGCCTTAAATTCAAATTATTGGATTTGACTTTTTATGACCCTGCGGATACCCTGAAAAAAACACAACTTAAGTTTTTTACTTAAAGTCCGTGGCTCACATCACCCTTTTTAAAATTTTCATTTATGTACATTTATTTACTTTTTAAACTGTCTTTTATAACGCCTTAGCAGGACGTTTTTTGCCCTAAACCTAGGTCAGTGGTTTTGTGGCCTAAATTCACAGAAACTTCAGCCTTTTTAACAACTGTGAACTTTACATGTATGTATAATGACATCTGCTATTTTTTAGAATGATCTGCTGTACCATGAGACATGTAACACTCATATATATCGTTATGGCTGGCGATGTTTATTTTGTCGTTTAGGTTGGAGATCATGTTGAAAGTTCTCATCAGAGTCATGAATAGCCATGGAATTTAATTCAGCGTGTCCTTTCAACTGCATCCTAAATAGTAAACAGTCCCTGACCACAGACCGTGCCCTCTATTTTTCCTACAAACAACTGCTCGCTCCATCTAACAGCGCTCTTATATGTCAGGTCGCTGTGTGGCTGCCATGTTTGTGAGTATATTGCCAAAGGTCAGTTGAAAGAAGGCAACCTGAACAGCATTACACAAAGAGCAGGAGCCTCAGCTTTTTCACTCTGAACAACCAGTGCAGACTCCCTGATATACACAGAATATAGAGAAGAGATTTATATGGACCATAGAAAAGAGAAGGATGAACCGTTGTGACAGCTAGCCTCCACTCCTGTCAGTCAGTCAATTTGTTGGTTGGTTTGTCAGTTTGGTTCAGACTGAAAGATGTTGGTGACTGTTGGATGATCGCCACAAAATGTGATAAAGACATTCATGTTACCAGACAGTTTATCCTAGTGATGTGCCAACGAAGCCTCATGAACCATTTGCTTTATTTTCTGAGTCCACTAGATGGCGCCCTTGGTTTTTAAAAAGAGGCTCCAGCAATGGTTTTGAGTGTGTTTTCAGCCCTTTGTTGAACAGAGAGTGCCATCTAGTGGGCTCGGAAAATAAAGAAAATGGTTCATGAGGCTTCATTGGTGCATCACTAGTTTATCCCAATGACTTTGGTTTTCAGAGTTTATAACACCTATTAGATGGATTACCATATATTGCTGCTGCAATTTACAATTGGCTACCCCAGAGATGGAATGTTACTAAGTACATTTATTTTAGTAAAATTTTGGGATACTTGTACTTTCTTGAGTATTTCCATTTTATGTAACTTTATACTTCTACTCTACTACATTTTAAGATAAATGTTGCACTTTTTTCTCCACTACATTTAGCTGCCAGCTTTAGTTACTTTTGACATGAAAATCACGATAAATTTAAATTAAGAAAATAAAGAAATTGGTTCATGAGGCTTCATTGGCACATCACGAGTGATAATGTGTCAAAAGTGCAAAGGGTGCTTTTCCCCCTTTTCTAAAAGCACAACAAGATAAAAGTTTAATCCTCATGGAGACCGTTTTTTGACGTCTGTCACTCTCCTGTCTCACAGAAGATATGCTCCCATTTGATCAAAATCCACATACTTAAGTGACATCCTTCACCCGGCGTGTTTTTTTTGGCACTTTTGATGACTTGAACTTACTTTATAACATGTGTTTATGTACTTAAAGCTTCATCAGATGAAGCTAAAACATCACTTTTGGCTCCTTCACATATATACGTTTTTATTCTGCATTTGTCAAGACTAAGACTTGATGTAGGTGTTATGTTTTGTCAAAAGAAGCATTTAGTATGTTTGAAACACAGTCTGTCTTTCTGTTTTCCTTAAAAAGTTTCCTTGGAATCATGGTTAATTGTGCCACCAAGAGTCAAGAGTCTAGGATTTTTTTATTCAAAGTATTGGCGACTGCTATTGCTTTCTTCTTCTGGGAAAAGCTGTACTTACTCGTGAAATTGTCGTGGAAAATCTTAAGAGACAACAAAGGTTTCTAGAAAGACAGCCCTGTGTGGGATTTATTGACAAGTATCACAAAACAGATACAGTATTCAGGATACACAAACCAGGTCCTTGATTCGAACATCAACTGCGTAGTTTTCCTATTTGTGTCACTATTATACCTAATGTTCGTGTGTCAGGTTTCATGCTTTCCTGTTATTGTTCCAAATGGTGCAGTGGGATTTCCTAAATCAGAGCTGCTCATTTCTTAATCAAGCAGACGTTTCCTGTAAAGAGACTGTGACTGTTGGTCAGATTACTGTGTTTGTCAAAACATATTTGATGCATTTTAAACTGCTATATGTCTGATATTTTAATACCTCTTCAAATTAATACACAACAAAATCACAGCAAGCAACCATGGTCCCAACTGAACTCACAGTGAAGAGACGAGAGACTTGGGATCGATGCAGTCAGTACACAGCAGATCGCACAAAAAGGAAACATGTAAGTAATCTAAGATAGACAGGAACTCACCTTTTTAAAAAAACTAAAAGTCACGTTTTAATGGGCCGCAGAAGAAAAGTTATTTCTTGCTTCAGAGCAAAGACGACTGGCAGATGACTCACAAGCTGTTCGTCTCATAAACAATTTGTTGATACAAGCACCGACTCTGTTCCTAACTGCAACTGTCATCTTCCTGCTGGATTTATAAAAAAAAGTCATTTCCTGCCTTTTATTATGGGGAAGCGTAACCAAAGCCAGTAAAATAGGCCAACGAGACAAGTAGTGAGTCACAAACAAGGGGCATGAATTAATGACAGAAAAATGGAAGTTCCATTACCGTGGGCTACTTGACGTACTGTTTCCTCCTTGTTTCTCTCCAGGGGGAGACGGAACAAGACCTATTTACCATTTCTTTCTTTCTCTCCCGTCTCAATCACGCTCTCTTCCCTCCTCAGTCTTCAAATACCTCTCACTGTGTCTGTCTCCATGACTGGAGTAAAAGCTATTAACCATTTATCTATCTATCTTTCCTTCCTGATTGCCTTGCACTGCCCCCTCCATCTATCTGTCTCTCCGTCCCTCATACCCCATAGAGTGCCGTGGCGCCAGAGGATCGACACGACAAACACACATCCACACACAGTCCAGCTCTAAGTACAATCACCTGATCCGTGTAAATTAACAAACACACTTTGAGTGCGGTGGCGGACCTGAAATGCTTTTAATGGCGTGTTTCTTTACTCCTTCAGCTGGTAATGGGCTCTGTGGGTGCACAGTGGAGATAAGTGTTGTGTGGCACGCAGTCCGGTCTTGTGTGTGACGATAATGTGACCCTGTATTGATGCATGTAGGAGAATTCTCATTGTACTCACCTGCATTGTGCATGAAGGTCAAAGACAGCAGCACCTGAAGTTCTGTTAAGGATTTAGTGATTTCCCTCAGATTTGTTGAATGGGGTGAAAAGCACCTGGGATTTGGTCTCCCATGAGTTTTGATCCTCGAGTCCCCTAGTTTTTAAATGATTTGTCATGTTATCTTGGTCTTGCCTCAATCCCATGTGTGAGTTGACTTGGACTTGTCTATGTCTTATGGTTATTTTTATTGAGTGGTTTGATGTTGAATTGTCTCGGTCTCATGGGTGTTTTTAACCCAGACTTGTCTCAGTTTCAAGGGTGTTTTGTCTCAGACTTGTCTTAGTCACATAGGTGTTTGAACATTGACTTGTCTTTGTCTCATTGGTATTTTATGACTCAGACTTGTCTCGGTCTCAAGGGTATTTTGACGCAGATATGTATTTTTCTCAAGGGTATTTTAACTCAGACTTGTCTTGGGCTCATGAGTATTTTGTCTCAGACTTGTCCTTGTCTTTTGGGTATTTCGACTCAGACTTGTCTTTGTCTCATGGGTTTGGCTCAGACTTGTCTTAGTCACATAGGCGTTTGGACATTGACTTGTCTTTGTCTCATGGGTATTTTGACTCAGATTTGTCTTTTTCTCATGAGTATTTTGTCTCAGACTTGCCCTTGTCTCATGGGTTTGGCTCAAACTTGTCTCAGTCTCATTGGTATTTTGTCTCAGACGTGTCTTTGTCTCATCTATATTTCGACTCAGACTTGTCCCGGTCTCATGGGTTTTTTAAATCAGAATTTCTCAGGCTACCTAATAGCAGAACCTAATAGCAAAATTGCACTCATCGAGGTAATGGCTGAAATCTGGGTGTGATGGGTAAAAAAACAATTTAATTATTTTTTAAAGAGAAAATTAAAGATGGTAGAATAATTTCCTGTCTCTAATAGGCTTAATGATCAACTTCCTTAGTCAACTTTGAACTAATATACTTGGCATGTGCAGAGTTCTTATGCGATCAGTGATAATAACCAGCATCTCCTGCACTGGCTTCCTGTTTTACCTCCTAACAATGTGGCTTCTATAATCTGGTTGAATTGTTGGCTGGTTTACATGCTTCCTGTATGATTTCTGCCCTGTTGGATTGTCTTGTAGCAAAGATAACCAATAGAAATGATGTCCAAACCTCTGAAAACGAGATCTAAGTTGTACAAACGCAGGATTGTCCTTTTATCTGGTTCCTTTTGAAGGTTTGGGTTTTTTTTTGTTCTTGTTGGCTCTGGTGGTTTCTGGAGAACCATCCCAGCCATTATTTTGATGTAGTTGTAACAGATACAATTCCAAAAAAATGCATTTGTACTATGACACATTTTCTGTTTGTGATGCTAATGTGTTTCTTTCAGTGTGCCTCTGGTAATGAATATGATAACACAGTGCTAAGGGGCATTGTGTAGAAATCTTCAGGCCTTTTAGATGAGAAAATACAGAAATCCACACAGACAAACAAGCAACACACAATGATTTTTCCATTTATATAACATGATGTCTTCAGTTTCTTTGTGTACATCAATTAGTCATGTGACAGTGAAGTCCACCCTGAAGCCATATGTTGATATTTCTATGGATATGACACTCTATCTGAGAAATCTTCATTGGAAATTATGGTTTCATTGATTGTTGCACCGACCTTTTACAACACAAGGCATTTCACCACTCGATACATTCAGTGCTCACCTTTAATTATCAAGAACTACATTTAGGTCTTTCACTGTCTCATATTGATAAATGTTTGATACATTTTTATTTATTCAATATTATCTGTGATGAATACCAATAGAGATTTTCTTTTCAGACTTCAGCGAATCAAGACGAACAGTTAAAACTTAATCCAAATGTCATAATGATTAATATTGAAATATTAATGTATGCTACCTGTGATTTTATATAAGGATTATTTTAGAGTCGGTGCGGGTAAATGTCCAGAGAACACCAGTAGAACTTACAAAATAAAACTGTATTTTTACTCTTTTCTTCACAGTATAATCTAGGGTAAACACTGTTTTTAACGTATAAATCACATTTCTCAATAACTACATCACATTCTAAGTGCAGCTGAAATGTGTAGCACTTTGCACTGTTCATTAGAGACATTGCACATTATGTTTTAAATTAGGTAATATGCACACATTTGGTGTAAAATTGTCTCCTTTCTATGCAAATGAGCCTCATTGCAAAACCAGTCCCATTCACAGAAGATCAGTACTAACAGCCACACACAGTTACAGTGACATTATAAGCGTCTTCAGAGAGTTAATGGTAACTGAGCAAAGAGAGTTTAAAGCTCAACAGCACTGTTAGATTGGGATACAAACATCCCAAACACAGTTTCTTGCTGTCATGTTTCAATTCCTGCCTGAAGTTAAAACCTCTTCACCTTGTCGACCATCAGAAACTCACTGCCATCGTGCTGCATACTAAAGGCAACATTTAAACTTTGCAAATTGCACTCAGTTGCATAACTTAATTCTGGGCTGTAATATAATTATTAGTGATGTGCCAATGAAGCCTCATGAACCATTTTCTTTATTCTGAGCCCACTAGATGACTCTCTCTGTTCATAAAGGGCTGAAAACCAACATGGTCTCACAGGAATCCGTGAAATAGCCGTGGATTTGCTTAACTGAAAATCCGTGGAATAGCCACGGAATTACTCAAATTTCCGTGAAACTGACACGGATTTTGCTACAATGCAAGTTAATGACAGTCATATCCCGTGGCTATTCCAACATACAAAGTGATTATGTACATTCACTGAGTGAATATTTAGAAAATAAAACATATATTTCTTGCTAGAAATGTGATGTAAATCCATTTTTAGTTACGTGAATCCGTGGCTATTTCACGGATTCCTGTGAAACCAGGTTCCTGAAAACACACTCAAAACCATTGCTGGAGCCTTTAAAAAACAAACAAACCAAGAGCGCCATCTAGTGGGTTAAAAAAAACAAAGACAATGGTTCATGAGGCTTCATTGGCACACCACTAATAATTAGCACAATATCTTCTGTGAATCAGACCTAAAGACAGGGCAGAGTGATGAACAAATCATGGCGCTATCAGTGTCCACAATCCATTTCTTTGTGAATTTGCCCGACTGCATGCATTCCTTGTAAATAAACTTGTGCAACAAACAAGCCAAAATATTTACTGTCAAGCCTGTAAAAGTGTCATAAACTGTAAAAGTTTAGATAGTTGATACAGGTCTGTTAACAGCTCTGATGCCTCACAATAGATGTTTGATATCCTGCATTTTGAAGAACATTTTAACTGCTGCTTTTTCTTTTGAAATGCTATTCTGTGGAAGTGCTTTCTCTTGCAGACAGTTTATTAGCATGCATCTTGCATTCACTCTCTAGGGGGCAATGGTATACCTTATACAACCTGAAGAAAGCTTTGTCTGCTCTCTATTTACTTGCTCTTCTTATGCCTCTCTCTCTTTCTCTCTGAGAAGACTTGTGGTGACAGAGTGTAATGGAGAAAAGCTCTGCTGTGTCTCCTTGTTGTTCCTGGCTGCACTCGCATCGCTGCCCAACAGGTAGGGGTTAGAAACACACACACACACACACACACACACACACACACTGGGCAACTCAGTGCTGTGGAGATCAGAGAGGATCCAGCTGGTGGCAGTAGATGGGACTGGTCAGAGGTTAATGGATAGAAAGGAAAGGAAAGGAGGGGAGGATGAAGGTGATTGGGTGAGTGGCAGAGAGAGAGAGGGGGTAAACAGGAGCAGTGGAAAGACAGGCAGCTAAACAGAGGGATGAAAGGGAAAAAGATGCAGGGCAAATAACACGGGTAAAAAAATCCTTTGAAAAAAAATTTGAACAGATGAGAAGAGAGAGAGAGTTGGAGACAAAGAGAATGAGGGTATCTAAAGCCAAGTGGTGAGGAAAGAAGGGCAAAAAGACAAGGGGAGAGGCAGAAGTTCAGAAACTTACAGAAGGAAATGATGAAGTAGCTGTGTAGTGAGGGGAGAGTGTTGTGTATTAATTTGAAGATGTGTTAAAATATCTGACATGTATATATATATACATATGTTTTGACAAACACACAAAAATCTGACCAACAGTCACAGTCTCTTTCCAGGAAAATTCTGCTTGATTAAGATATGAGCAGCTCTGAGTTAGGAAATCCCACTGCACCATTTGAGAACAATAACAGGAAAGCAAGAGACCTCACGCACAAACATTAGGTATGATAGTACCAGTTATAGGAAAACTGTGGAGTTGCTGTTCAAACCAAGGACCTGTTTTTGTGCATCTTGAATATTGTATCTGTTTTGTGATACTTCCCGCACAGTGCTGTCTTTCTAGAAGATTTTTTTGTCTCCTGAGATTTTCCACCACAAGAGAATAAATGTGTGAATTTCAAATTTATGAAAATGTAATCACCATGGTGTATTGTGTGTTAATTCAAATCAGACAGACAATGATGGTTTAACTGTGGGCTTTAGCTTGCTAGCGTTTTATGCTATCCACTGTAGCTGTAGCCGTTGTCTCCCAGTATTTGTCCACTTCACCTGCCAGCCACTCCCACCTCATCAGCCAACTCTCATCACCTGTGCACTCAGCTGCCCCTGACCACAAATCAACCAGTTTAAGGCTTGCCGCACACACACTCACTTGCCACTGTAAGACTTTCCAGCGCTTACCTTTGGACTGCTTACCTGTTGCCGACCCTGCCTGCCTCTGACTCACCCGCTCTGTCGATTCCCCAGTAAATTCCTCAGCCTTCCGAGCCCTCCCCAGACCCACAGAGACTCTGATCGGCTTTGCTTTAAAGGAACTGTGCTGCCACTTATCTGTCTGCTGAGTATCTCCTGCTGTTGGTAATAAAAGTTATTACCAACTGTTACCAATTTTGGATACCTCCATTAGTACACGTCCATTTGAGGCACTAGAAAATCGAAAATAGATGACAACCTAACAGTGATCTGTGATAAGTTTGATGAGAGACCAATATTTGAGACGATTGACTTTGGATCAAAACCCGTGTCTTTCTTTAATTATTTTCCATTTTCCCTGTAGTTTTATGCCAGAGACATTATGTAGTCGAGGTGTCCATCCGTTCGTCAGTCCATTTGCCTGTCCATCTGTCCTCCATCCGGCCGTCTGTCCATCCATCCCATTCTTGTGAATGCGATATCTCTGGAGCGTAATGGTGCATCCAAGCACTGTCAGCCTTGTCAGTTTGTGAAGTAAAAAAAATGTGGTACATATTTCAAAAATCATTCTTCAACTTAATATGAAAAGTTTTCTAGTTATTGCTGACAACCTAAAGCCAAAAGCCTGTTCAGTATGCTGTGGTCATGATATTTGAAACCTTTACTGCTTGATTATGACCCATTGAGTGCTTTATTTAATAATCCACCATTGGTGGTAGATAGATGCTTTTCTCCAAAGCATTTGGAAGAGACTGCAGTGGGACAGGTCAAGGTAGCACATATTATCTCGAGATATGCTGACTTGGAGAATACGTTTCCTGGAAAAGGATGCAGGTCATTTGTCTGCTTTAAAAGCATTTCAGATTCCAGGAGATTTTGCTTGTATTCCCCAACCCTTTCTTCTGCAACACAATTATATGAACACAGCTTTGTATATACAGTTGTCTTATATACGCAGATTCATTTCAGTGTCAACTGAATAAATTGTCTGGAAATATGATTGGCACCACCTTGAAGAAACTGAAAGAGAATAATAATCCAAAATCAACTCATGAAGTTTGTTTTTTTGCAAGGGTTGGTAAACTGAATTTTAGAAAACTGTTTGAGGACATTTATTTTTTTGTAAAAGGAGGAAGCAGACCTCTGATGTATTATCAATACCCATCATGCTGATGTTTTTGAAGCGATCTTCCTGTTGCCAGCAGCATTTCCTCCAAGAAACCAGTTTTCTTTCCCACATATCCTCAGGCTGTGTTCTCCTGGGCGTCCGGCACTGTATGCACAAACCCAAAGATAATCAGGCTTTCGCTGCAAGGAATTCAGATTGCAGGAGGCTTTGCCTGAGGAAACAAGGCAAGATAAATCAAGCAACAGGTTTGCTACAGCCCATGTCAGAGTGGAAAAGTTGATGTTATTTCATTTTGAAAGTTGTGTTAGCTTTATGCGGCAATTAAAAGCAATCGGTGGCTTGTAGCAGATGTGTTGTGGTGTCTCTGTTTTATTAAATAAGATGAGAGAGTGTTAATGTTCAACATTAACTGCTCAAAAGATGTATGTAGAAGTGGTTGTAAACTAGCAGATGTTAAATTCATCAGGTTATACTTATATATAATATACATTCCCATATTTTGTTTTCAAACGTGGTCTTTGTTTGGCCATTGATAGTGATCAATCAGATAAGACAAACGGGTTCAATGCTCAATTTTAAGAAAAAGGCACAATCTGGAGAGTCTGAAATGGAGGATACTGTTGTATGAACTCTAGCACTGGGGCCAGTCTTTATGGCCAGAACCAGTGGTGGAAAATCACCGTTTTGTGATCCACAAAATACAATGCAGTCATAAGTCACATGACCTCTACCAATAACACCAAGGTAAACAATACGACTGTAATAATTTCATAAAACTAACTTAAATTAGGTATTAAGCAGCAAATAACTTAATGAGTTTGCTAACGTTAGCTGAACAATACAAAAAATAACTACAGTTATATCAAATATTAAGTTTGTATTGTTTACATTTGTGTTGTTGGTGGGGGTCATGTGGCTTATTCAAACAAATTCAAACGTGCCATCATATTCTGAGGATTATCTCTGTCGTACACAATTTCACAAGTCACCTCCTTTTGCATTGACTGTGTAGCAGAAAATGCTTCTTGACTAAAAAGATCGAAGCAAGACCTTCTCTTTTATGTTCAGACGTTCTTTAGTGAAATATAAAGAAGAGCAAAAAACATACAGCGTGTGCGTTCATGCCGTGGTTCCACATTTCTGTTTTTACTAATATTACTGTTAACTTGTATTTTAACCTCTATTGTGGTAGAAATCCGTTGAAAATGTATATGAAATATAAGAAGTTAATGCATGATCTGGTAACGAATAGTACTTCAGTTTTCATGGGAAAGGAAAAAACTCATTAGACAAGTCAGCTTAGCATATCCGAAGCGGATGCTCTGGTTGATACAATGACATCAGAATAGGAATCTGACCCGCCAAGTGTGCTCTGATATCAAAAGTGGAACATAACAGGAAATGACAGGACATTAAACTTTAGTTACAGAAATAATGACTCACGAACCTGCAAAATAAAAAGACAACACAAGGAGTTGTCTCCTCAGAGTTGTTCTGATCATTGGATTTGTCTGTCACCTTTGGCATCTGTATCTGTTTTTGATACCTACAATAAATCCCGCACAAGGCTGTAATTCGAATCTACCTGGTCGTCAAGTGTTTTTCTTGAAAGATTTTCTACGAGAGTATTAACTTATTTATTCTTTTATTCAGACAAATAAATTCTCAACAGACTGGACCTGGAAAGGGTCCAAAGGAGGGCTTCTCTTTTATAATGATCCACCCGGTGACAACAGGAAGTCACTGTAGGCCTGCCCGGCCAAAAAAAACGGCTACTTACCTTAGCTTGCTTTCTTCATACAAAGCTAATTGGCTCCATAGTTAATGCTCAGACATGACAGTGGTATTGGTCCTCTGATCTGATTATCGACTAGGAAGCATATTTCACTAAATGTCAAACTACTCCTTTAACCTTTAACTGACAGCTCAGTCAGTCGTCACGACTTCACCAAGCCACCCCCCATTAAAATCTATCATACGGATATGTTTGAGTCTCACTAGTTTGGTTATATTAAAATTATCCACAGTTTTATTTACCAAAAGGTTAATATTCCACAGTTGCGTGTTTACTCTGCTTTTTAGTTTGGGTGTTAAAAATATAACACAGTTCCAATAGCAATCTACAAAGGAAAAGCACAAAATAATGAGCTGAGACCCAAAATGGACCCGCTACCTGGAGCTGCATGCTTAGATGAAGCCAACACATCGCTTAATAACTGCAGCATTGAATGCAGCATTTACACAGGACAGCTCAGCAGGTTCAGCTGCAGGGTACTGACTCCATTACAGTGATATATCTCAAAGAATCTTTCTTGCTGACAGTGGTCCATCCAATTACCCAGTGCTGTTACTGTTTCAGAAGTGAACTGGTCAACTTTTCACGTGGTTGCTCCTTCCATTTATCAAACCTTTTAGATGGAACGTCTGAAATGTGGCTGAATGTTCACTTGTGTGGTTTTAAAACATCTCTGGAAATTATATAACCGATGCATTTAATGAGTCGAGGAATCAGGCTGAATATTTACAATTCTGTGCAGGTATATGTGTTTCCAATAGAAGAATCTCTTTTCATGCTTAAATCAATAGCACTGGATTGTATTTCAGGTCTCTGCTGTTGGTTTTCAGTAATATAACCGGAGCAGTCAGAGACCTACCACAAGGTAGGAAGCTGTGGCTCATACAGTCAGAGGTGAAAAATGTGTTCATGTCTAAACAATTTCATGTTGATCAAAGTTAAAGATATTTATTTATCAAAGGGTGTTGAGCTCAAAATGAGGACAAATATCAGGAGTTTACACACAGATTGGAAAGTATTATTTTCTTCATTCTGCAAGTCATACTTAATCCGTCCCTAGTGACACTGAGCTCACTCCGCCAATGCAGTAACATCAAAACATGCTCATTATTAACTGACATATCTAAATTATGGGCACACAGAACAGTTTGCGGAAGCATTTGGTTGTACTTTTAGACAGCACAGTGTGTGTGCAGACCAACCAGGCACTGCTGTCTCCATTGGTCAGGCACTGTGAAGCATTTTTAAAAGTTATTAGCTGTTTGTGAATGTCTCCTTCGCTGTGTAGGAGACAGTTAGGGATGCTTCCTGTTGTAAAGTTTGAGGAAGTGGTTTTGTGTCTCTATGGCAGGTGGGAAAGTATGAATATATGGTTAAGGGTCTTTGCCAATGTGAAAACTTTTCCTAGAACCAATGTGGAAAAAACTGAACATTGTTAACCTTTAGCTAATGACTTTTCTGATGTTGGTTCAGGGAGTATGGCATCCTTTGGCTCCAACAACTGTTGATCACTGGGTCTGATGACTGCTGAAGACCGAAGTTAAGCTATTTGTTCTCTCTCTCAGGGCTGCAAGAACAGGATGATGTCTTTTTGTTCTTGCAGCCCTGGAAGAGAGAACAAATTTCTCTGTTCTCAACACATCATCTAGGCCAGGGGTCGGCAACCTTTACTAACAAAAGAGCCACTGTTGGCCAAAAAAAGAGGAAAAATGTCATAATGGAGCCACAGACCTTATTTTTCAGAGAAGCAAAGTAAGCTGTTAGTTGTTGTTGTTTACTTTATACACACAGTTTATCACGGGATCTCGCGGTCTCCTGTATGGTCAGGATTATCGCGTGTTCTCGTTATCTCGCGTGTATACGGCTGGCTCGCTATGCTGCCGTTCCGCGGCCGTAACGCGCCCGGTGGAAATCCCCAGTAAGGCAATTTATCTAAAAATAAAAAGTCTCATACAGCTCATACTCATACAAAAATATTAGGGACAACTGCTTCCAGTGTTGTTGAGGCGGGGAGCTTTGGTCAATCTTTAATGTTGTGTTTACAACCACAATGAATCCTACTTATCCTACTCATTATACCTTTGGCATAAGACCACTTCGTTGTTCATTACCCCAGGCAAGAAAACAAGTCAACCTTACTAGTTTCAAACAATTCCCAACTTTATATGCAACATTCTGCCATAGAAACAAGTTTTTACAGTCAGTCAGTCAGAATAAATGTCTTACATCAGTCTCTAGGTTCTTTTGTGGTTTCACATCCTGTAGCTTGTCGACTAAGGTGCATTTTCCAACTATTGCAGCATCATTACAAACACAACTATTGAGGAAATTTAGACTTAACAGTCACGTTTTGCTGTAAACCTCTTTCCACTGGTATCATTTGTAAATTAATGAGGAAGTGGTTCTCGCTGTAGTACCACTACAGGGTAGGTGTCTGATCGAGGACTACCATGGTTAACATTTAAGTGCTTCTGATGGGTGCTTCTGCATGCATGCTGAGCAAATAAGTCTGCATTTCAACTAGCAAGGCTGCACAGGGTATTGATTCTTACCAATGCTAATACATTTCTGAGAGGATCAGGCCAGCACTGCAAGCTGAGGTACATCCAATTAAACATAAGTTGGTTCAATGTTCATCTCTGCCTCCCAAGGCCACACAAGACATGCATGCATGCACACACATACACACTTTCTCTCAAACTAAGACTTGATGTTATTCCACCACCATCTGTGTCCAGTCGATCCTGATTTGATTTGTGAATTCATTACAGGTGAGTCTCTGATGCTCTCAGGTCTGTGTATGTATTCTGCAGGATGAGTTTCAGGCTACATGTCTATTTATTTCACATCTTCTAAGATGTAGGTACATGGACATATTAATCCAATATGGCATCTTGACGTTTACATTCAATCAGATCAGGTATCAAGCCATGCTTGAATATTTACTCTTGCTATTGATTTCTTCTTTTGCTCAACCATGAAAAAAACAACATAGCAAATTTGATTTGCCTTCGTCTTTCTAACTTTTTTTTATATGATTTATTCTTGATATGATTTTGTTGGGAAAACATCCTTGTAAGTTATAAAAGTAAGACACAGTGCAGAAAATGCTATGAAACACAAGGTGTAATTTAGTAGAGGTGGGGGAAAAAAAATTGATAGAGCATAGTATCGAGATATTTTGCTGCTTTTTTTCCCCGGAGGCCATAGCGGGCTCACTTTTAGAAATATACTGGAGATACTGGTATCATATGAAACTAAAAGATCTAAGGAATCTATAGGCACCATACACATCAGGGACACAGGAAGTTGTCGCAATAATGCTGCAAAGTTAGGCTTTTTTTAATGTTTTATGATGGTTTTCAAAGTGATCATGTGACCTCTGACATCATGCTATCTGAATGAAAATAGTTACACTCCAAACTGGTTTTCATAGTACTCTTATGTACCCAAGCATCTTCAGGATATCGTGTCTGGAAGTTGTCGAAATAACGCTGCAAAGTTAGTTTTTTTTTAGGTTTTATTCAAACAATTCAGAGCAATGAAGCCTAAAGTTGAGGAAATTTTCGTCCATACATGTTTGATATCAGTTCAGTTCAGTTTGACTGAATACTTTGTTGGTCAGTCTGTGGGTTTGACTCTCATTGTGGAGAAATATAAGACTGAAGTGAATGAACAGACTGAGAATTTTCTCTTATTTTCAATTCATTTTTTGGACACAAAATGGAGTTAACCAGTTAAAAATGCAATATATTGTATCACAATACTCACCATATTGCAAAAAGGTTAAAATCGCAATAAAATCGTATCGTGGGGCCTTTGCTGATTCCCATCTCTATAATTCAACTCCCTACTTTCCACACAGGGAAATGCTATGCCCCATTCGTGGATCCCTACGCAGTTAGCTACAATTGCTAATCCAGGGGGCAAATTTTTGTGTTTACTTTCACTTGTACTCAAGAAAAAGTATTTGGAATTGAATTATGAGACATTAAAATGTATATAAAAAGCTTTAACTTCAGTAAACAATCTTGTAATAACCAAACAGTACCAGAGTCTTTCTCAGATTTCCAGAATGGAGTTGGTTGGTGGCGATTTAAAAAAACGAATGGGAGTTAACCTCTATAAAATGTATTGTATTCTTATTAAAAGTTTGTAATGGTAAAAACTGGGAGCGGGTAGATGCACAAGCTGAGTAAAACACTATTACTGCAGTGTTAAAGTGCTTATGAGGGCCCTCTGGATCGGCTCAGTCGCCCTTGTGAAAGAGGTCTTGATCTCAGTGGGTCTTTTATCTGGTTAAATAAAGTCACACCGCTGACTCCTGCCAACATTTGGTTGCGTTGGAAAGGTGAGAGGGAGAGAGACTGATAAGGCAGTCAGAAGAAAGAAGATAATCTTAAAGACAGAGTGGGCTGAATGATGAGATAAGCAGAGGATGACACTGAAGAACCACATCATAAATCCAGCCTAAGAAAGTATTAGTCAAAAGAGAGCAAAGAGTCGGAGAAGCAAAAGCAGAAAATGAAGAAAATGAATGCAGACAGAGTGATGGACTGAAAAGGGAGAAAATGTTTAGAAAGCAAAAAGAAAAATTGAAGGAGAAAGCAGAAAGCACCTGTAAAATAGCCTTTTGAAAGCTCTGATCCAGTAAAGTGGTTTCTAACTGCAGCGATTTCCACTGATGCCTTTGAAAGTGGAACAAAATGTCAGTCAGGATTCAGACCTGGGGACTTATAAAAACATGCTACAAACTTTCGGGTTTTGTAATTGCGTGGCTTATATCTCGTAACAAGACCCCTGTCACTCATTTCATGCTTGGGTAAATTACTTAAAGAGCTATAATCTAGAAATAAACTTGTGTTGTATAGAAGCACGGTGGGAATTTCACGACTAACTTTGCAGCATTATTTCAACAACTTCCTGACATGTCCCTGATGTGTATGGTGCCTATAGATTCCTTAGATCTTTTAGTTTCATATGATACCAGTATCTCCAGTATATTTCTATAAGTGAACCCGCTACGACCTCCGGAAAAAAAAGCGGCAAAATATCTTGATACTATGCTGTATCATTTGAATATTCAAATGAGCCATGTGTTGATTCACCACAACATGTGCTCACTCCAGTTGCTACCACCAGGCTGTCAATCAAGCTCAGTAGGCTAGTTCTGTGTCTGTGGATCAGAACGATTGCTCTGCTGTGATTGTTCCAAAATAGAACTTGCGCAACTTCGCTAGCTGCGTAGGTGAAGTCAACATCACATTTTCATTTATCCTTTGTTTATTTCTCGAGGAATCATTGACGGCAACCCCTCATTTACAATGATGTCAAGAGTACAGAGAAAACACAAAACAGAGTACAGAGAAAACACAAAACAGCACAGACAAAAACATTAAAAACAGTTACAGTGAAAGGCAGAGTTATTGGTTATCATTGTTTTAAACTGGCCCATAGTTATAATTGTGTTGAGTTTGAGTGAATGTTGTCAGATGTTCCAGGTAGATGCAGCAGAAAAACTGAAAGCAGTTTTTCCAAATTCAGTATTTGTCCGGGAACATTGAGCATTAAGCAATCGTTAGAGCGTGTTGGATAATTACTATGTGACCAGTTTAATAAAGTGCTGAGGTATGGTGGCATGTCTCTTATCAAGACTTTATAAATGAATAGGAACCAATGCATGTCTCGTCTCACGGATAAAGGTGCCCATCACATGACAGAAGAACGTCAACCAGCCTCCTCAGCCTCTCAAAACGGGAGCAAGACAAGCACAGGTAAGCAAGCGGGACAAGCTGTTTTGATTTGTTGTAACTGAAGTATGTGGTAGTATTTGACAGGACTTAACATTTACGTTTTTATAGAAAGTACTATTGATAGGTAATTACCATTGTATTAGCCTATTTAAAGTTGACTCGTTAACGTTACATTTTTGCGTCATGTAAACTGGCGATAGCTAGCTAGTTGGGATAGCACTAACGTCTTCCCTACCTCAGGGACAAGGGGTCGACATTTAGTGTTGCTTCTACTAGCTAGCAGATAGCTGTCAGCTACTGTCAGCTTTGAATCTAGTATTTTTCTTGCTAAGCGGTTTTGATATAATTCATGACTGACTTATGTGGTTTATGGCTGAACTTAACATACGTTTAAGAAACACTATTGCTATCCAGCCATTTGTAATCTTAAAACGACTGGTGTCGACGTTAGCTAGTGCAACGCTTTTCTGTTTTGTTGATTGACTAGCGATAGCTGGTGAGCCATTATGTTATCAATACTACATTTTCTGAGTTTTCATGAATGCAAGACAGAATATGTGAATGAGCTGGATGGAAATGCAACCAGTGTTGGGAAGTAGTATGTAGAGTGGTATTTATAATACAGTTACTTTACTAAATTGTAGGGGTTACTTTTGGAATCCTTCTCATATGAATTTCTGGGCTTTTTTAACTCTAATTCTGAAGCAGAGAGCAGACACAGGAACCAGAAAGCATGGAGTTGACACAGGAACAGGAACCCAGACAGAAACTCAAGCTAGCAATGCAAAACATAGGACATCAGCTACCCACGCTGTGGACTCTTGGGGCTTTGATCGGCTCCGCTATGAGGCTAACAACAATGTAGTAACAAAGGTCTGGTGTTACACATGCAGAGAATACTACAGCAAACACCAGGGGTCTATCCCATTGCATGCAGGGCAAGAAAGACTTTGTAACACTGAACCGTACATCTCAGGAACTACAAATATAAAAAAAGATACAGCTAACACACATGGAAAGTCCAAGTCCCATATCACAGCCTTTCAGGCTCTCAGTACTCCATCACCTGAAGAGTCTGACACAGTGCAATGCCTGCAAAGGCGTAATGATAGAACTAAAGAGAAAATGTGTAAATAATTTGACATTGCATACACTGTGGCCCACTCTGAGAGGCCTTTCAGGCTGTTCCCAACCTTAGCGGGACTGGAAAAGAAGCATGATGTGGAGCTTGGGAATACTTATCAAGCCTGATTTCCACCGGGCGCGTTACTGCAGCGTCACGTCAGCATCACGTCAGCATCACGTCAGCATCACGTCAGCATCGCGTATGCCGTTGCAAATAGGTAACACTCTAATCAACGAGAGCATTTCCACCGGGCGCGCTGCGTAACGTTACAGCAGCGTCACATCAGCGTCTCTACGCGAGCATTAGGTAGGACTTCTATTTCTCCGCGAGACGCTGCCAAATCGCGTGAATCTCAACAGAGCAGATCGCACCAGACAGGAAGTCCGACTCAGAATCAGCGTAAAACACTTCCGCCCCTTTCAAAATAAAACACAATACGCAGTTCATGCAGCCTAAAACTACTTCACATCAACATTATGTTATGACCGGGGCACCAGATCAGCAATCAATCAATCAATCAAAGGGTCTCAGAGGATCGGCGACACGGACGACAAGAGACTGATTGTTGAAGTGGAACATCATACAATCATTTATGACATAACATATTGTTTTTATAAGGATAGATGGTCAGATCAACAGATCTTTCACGTCAGAGAAGCAAAGTAAGTTGGTTGTTGTTGTTTACTTTATACACACAGTTTATCCATAGACTGTATAAATAGAGTTTAGAGTTTATCACGGGATCTTGCGGTCTCCCGTATGGTCAGGATTATCGCGTGATCTCGTTATCTCGCGTGTATACGACCGGCTCGCTAAGCTGACGTGCTGCTGCTGTAACGCGCCCGGTGTGAATTGACGCCGGGCAGAAGACGCAGCAAAAACGCTGTGGAGACGTGCTGCTGCTGTAACGCGCCCGGTGGAAATCCCCAGTCAGAATTCAAAAGCCTGTCGACTTTTCATAGAGCACATCGCTGGGACAAGAAAAGACCAACTTCATGACCTTGTTAAAAAGAAGCCATTCTACTGCTCTTTGCTATTTAACGGGAGCACAGACAAAACGATGATGGAGAAAGAGGTGATCAGCATTAAGGTCATTGAAAATGGCACACCAAGAATTTGGCTGCTTGGGTAAGTACTGGTAGCTCCCTAACATACTTGTTTATAGTCATTTACTTGGCTTTTGTTTATTAATGCATCTGGCTTTTGAATAACTGTTTTTTAGTGTGTTGTTGATTCAGTTCAAATGATTTTCCATTTCAGCCAGAGTCAACATATGCCTCAATGTTAATAACTTAAGGTGAGTAAATGTTTTGTATTGGTATGTTTTTTTTCTTTTCAGAGTTTTAGAATTTAGAGCCAGACACTGCGATATTAGGGGATTTTGAAGGCAGTTGCACAGAAGTGTGAGGAGAACCAGCTCAACCTCAGCAACTGTCTGACTGCAATAGCAGCTGATGCCGCTAGTGTAAATTTTGGGAAAACCACCGGTGTCCTGATGTAACGTAGTTAATCAGTTCATGAGAAATTTGATTCCATTTGCCATGTATAAAAAAATGCATCTCAATAACCATGGTGATTGAACGCAGCTATCTGGGGGGCAGCGACAGTCGGACCTTGTGGCTCCATGGTAGGTTCACGGGCTATGAGCTCCGTCTTTTTTTATATTAATTAATTTAATTTCACTGCAGATGGGTGGTTTAAGTTGTGTTTGTTTGTTATATAGCTCCCTTACGGTTGAGCCCTTCTTTTTTTTCGTAGAAAGTTGACAGTGTTTTTCTTTTATTTTTATTTACAAGTTAGCTAACCTGTACTGTCTTTTAATTATATATTTTTCAGATGTTATGTGTGTGTGAGAGATGCAACTGATTTGACTGTGATTCCTGTACCAGAATAAATGGCTGGATGCCGATTGGATCTCTTCGTCTCACCATAAAATTACACAACACACGAGAGAAGGAGTACAAAGCTGCTACACTGACAAGACTCCAGCAGCAGTCGGCCCCCTGGATGATCAAGGTTCACTGAATTGCTCACAGGCTTGAGCTGTGTCTGAAGGATGCTTTTAAGGAAACAAACTTTACCCAGGTGTGTTCAAATAAGCATACATTTGGGTATTTTTTGGTGTGTTTATGCAGCAATGTTTTGTTACATTCTATAACTTAAGAGTGCATGTCTTATTATTGTCCATTACAATGCTGTAGGTAAAAAACACACTTAATATGAAGAATTCCATGAAGAATAACTTATTGATGACATTCTCACCCGCCTTTACTCACTCTACCACCGTTCAGCCAAAAAATGGAGGCAGCTGAAGGATCGGATACGTCGTTTTGTAGTATTTGTAGTTTTTTCCACCTATTTTCGTTCTCTTGGCCAATGAAATGCAGTGTCGCATTGCAACATGGGACTTTTCCAGAACTTCTGAAATCATGGCGGAAGACGACTATAGCGGAGGGAGCTCAGATATAACAGCTATAAGCTCTCAAATACTTTTTGAATTTAATTTCTATCTGCTACAGAGGCTGAAAAATATATTATTTAGTAGGAAACATTGACACTTCTGTTGAATTTCCAGAAAAACTTCAGTATTTTAAAATTGCCCAGAGGTTTTGCAGGGATTCAAGGCGTTTTAGGCCTAAATGGGTTAAATCAAATCTACCACTATCAATGTCTCAGGGCTGGTCAGACTAACTGCTAACTTTAAGTAAAGTTGCCAATTTCTTTTGCGAAGGTGTTGTTATTAATCAGATATGAAAGCATCAAATATGCATTTTAATTGAATGAGATATTTACACTTTGTACGTGATGCTCTGGGTCCCTACCTGGTAGTTATTGTAAACAAAAACCATCATTAGGTCTATATGAGTGACGGAGCAACAAACCTCGCATGTATTTGCTTTCCTATCAAGCATTAATAGAAGGCAATAGTCTGGAAGATGAATGGGTTCGGGTCAGAGGAACAACATAAAACATTTACTACAAAATGAAAAGATGACAGAAAGCACTCAGTGGATGGATGGATGTGTGGACAGGACTTGAGGGAGACAAAGATTAGATGAGATGGACAGAGACCTGAGCGTGACATACAACTCTGCTGTTTGTGAAGGAGGGACAGAGGAGATGCATGAATGGATGGTTGGGTAGATAGATACGGAGGCATGTTCCTATCCTTGGCATGCCTGTAAATCTAATCTGTGACAAGCCCTGTCCATCCAGCAGCGATGACAGCCAGACTCGGTCAACTTTTTAGAAGAGGGAGACAGAGAAAAAAAAAAAAAAGGCTGAAAAAAAGTAGAAATGATGTCAATTTGTCTTTTGGGAAGATCAAAAAGGGCAGGAGGTTAGAGAGCGGGCACTTAAACTGATTTTTTTTTTGATTGGAGAGAGGTGAGTAGAGACCGAGAACACAGTGCACACAAGACATTTCAAAGATGAATAGAGACAGAAAGAGAGGCCGGCAGGCAGGAAAGAGGAAGATGGCTACAGGGGAACAGAGGGGAGTGTTGACTTGTCTGTTGAGGTTATTGAGCTACTGCCAAGACAGAACCAGAGGAGCTGAAGTGGCGCTCTTGTAGAAGACACATTGGTGACTGCTCCTCAGTACAGCAAACTAATTCATACTGATGCTGTACTCCTGCTGTTGCTTTTGCTACATATCGAAACGTCCCATCCCATTCACCATGACAGTAAGAAACATCACTCTGTGGTTTGTTGACTGTGGTTTTGTAGCCTTGTTAGTCAAAGTCAAATTTATTTATATAGCGCATTTAAAGACGGCTGAGCCGCACCAAAGTGCTTCACATAAAAGTGCAATAAAATATAGAATTGACAAAGAAAGAAGATGGGATAATTTTAAAAGCACTGTGGGATTATTAGGGGACACTAGCTAGCATAGCATAGCATAGCAATTGCTTAATTGATATTATCCAACAAGTTCTCCAACCTAATGGACAGAAGAGGTTGTGCGTCTGTACCACAAATTATGACACGTGTGAACATATCGCTGCTCACGTTTCACGTCTTGCGGTATATGGGCGCATTCTAAAAATAGCACACCCGTCGCATACTCACGGTTGTAAAAAAAATGTGCAGTTTCTGTGGATTTATGTTATAAAACCACTGACCTAGGTTTAGGGCAAAAAACTTCCTGGTTAGGATTTGTAAAAGAGTTTAAACAGTGAATGAATGTACGTAAATGTAAGTTTAGTAGTAACGGGTCACGGACTACCGTAAGTTACGTAAAAAACGTAAGTCATGTTCAAAACGTGATTCACATAACTTAAGTTACAAATAATTTCCTTTTTTTTCACACGGGACACAAACCCCGCTCTCCTGGGTGACAGTCCACCGTTTGTTCGACCCGTGCACCACCCAGCCCCGTACTGTACGCGGGAATCCGCCACTTCTAACTTCGCTTGACTGTCAATTACTATTTCTTCAGCAAGATGGCAGCGGACGCAGAACAGCGGGCGGTAAAATACGTAAACATAGCTTGTTTTTAGCTGCCTGTACACACAACCTATAATGATAGCTAGCTTGGTTAGCACAGTGTATACGTAATTCATGTTAACTATAGTATTAATTAGGATGCAAATTTTTGCTAGCAAAAAAAAACAGGCTCCAAACAAAATGTACTTACTGGAAAAAATGAACAACTGACCTCTTAGAGTGTCTCTGAATCCTACTGAATGTTGAACAAGATGTTTGTGATGTTTAAGCAAGCAACTCATCACAGTCAACTTTGGTGAATTGAACACACACTGTGAAAGAGTCAAAGTTCTTAGATAAAAAAACACACACAGTCCACTGTGGTAGCCACCTGCGAATCATACAGAGCCACGGCTTAAAATATGACCTGCTTTATCATTTATTCTTCTCTTAATGGAACCATCATTTACAAAATGAACATCATACCTGCATTGAAGAAAGCCTGGAACTAGTGATGTGATAATGAAGCCTCATGAACCATTTGCTTTATTTTTTGACCCCACTAGATGGCGCTCTTGGCTTTAAAAAAATGGCTCTAGCAATGGTAATTCATTGTGTTTTTAGTCCTTTGTTAAACAAAGAGCACCATCTAGTGGGCTCAGAAAATAAAGCAAATGGTCCATGAGGCCTCATTGGCACTTCACTACCTGAAATAAATAACAAACATGACTAACAAATATGATTATAACAATACAATTGCTTCAATTGCTGTTGCTTCTTTTATCCCGTTTTAATCCCATTTTAAAGATAATATTCAGAGTCAAACGACTGTTTTTGCTTTAGCTCATTTGCTATACTTAATCAGAAAAGTCTGCTGTTGGATTCTTAGTAATTGTGTCGCTTATATAATTTATTTTGCTGTGATGCATTTAAAGTGCTTGTTTGAACCTCCATCATCCAAGACTTGAAGGCTGAAGTTACCGTATTAATAATGGCCATCACTCGTTACATCTCATGCGGCAAACACAGACGGACTCTCATTTGTGTGGCAGCCTTCCACATCTTTGGTCTCCACCGAACCCGTATTGGCTACAACACCAACAATAATTATCCTTCCAAAGTGTGTCAGCACCTTTTCATACAGAGGCTTTTTATGTGCCATTTTCTAATTAGCATTTAATTACACGGTCAGGTCAACAAAAAGCAATTTCCTTCCTGTCAGCTATAAAATAAACAAGACCTAACAGCTTCATAAAGCAGACTCCACCATAAAAAATGAATCTGCTGTCCTATTCATGGTCAATGGAGCATCTGCAGGAGTTTCTACTGATGACTTACAATGGACTCTTTTGTTTGGGAACTGATATAAATTCAAAGTCTTCCCTTGTATTTGTAGTTTACGGGGTCTTCTGAGAGGATGAAATGCCTCTTAGCGCTTTGAAGCTAATTAAAGCTATTTAGAATACATGACTTTAAACATGAATCAATCTGGAGTTCACTTATAAGATCTAAAACAATTATAAACTGTTAGAAAACATACCGAAATTCGGACCAAATTGCCCACTATGGACATCCTTGTTCTTCTCATCCTGATAATATTTGCTTTTTAACATGAAATTTAACTATTTTGTTCACTTCCTTCTTGCTCAGGTGATAACACTCTCTACTTTGAAGCAATTAATGATTCATTTTCCTAAACAAAAACCTTGTCTAATCCTGTATTAGTGTTCGAAGGTCATTTTTGTAAAAAAAAAAAAAAAAAAAGGGGGAAAGAAAAAAAAGCAGATTAATTTCTAATTAGCCTTTGTTCATTAGACTTCAGCGATAATGGGGCGAAGGGTAACGCACTAATTGGAGTAATATGCTAATTGAAGGTAAACTAATTTTCTCTCACAGTGAGAGGTTTCATGGGCCCTGGAGGTGAATGTAAGGCGTAGGGCATTGTGTGATTGCTAACCTTGAGCGACAGCACAAATGCAAAGTAAAAACCAAAGAAAAGAGAGAGAGAGAGGGTGAAAAAGTGGTGGAAAGGTGAACCGATAGGGCCAAGATTGGCTTCTTTAAAGTTTGGATTAAAGAGAAGCAATGGCGGCACCCTCCTCGATACATAAATAATAACGATGTGAAAATATCCAATGTCATATTCTTATTGAAATAGACATTGAAAATGACTCACATCAGCTTATTGCATCCAATTTAACATTTTATATCAGCCACACTAGACTTTTCTGGAAAAGTCTTGGTACACAGCTGTACACAACCCCAAATTTCAATATAGGACCACTGTACTCCTAACAGTAATATAGCTTACAGCACATCAAGTTAATCATAAATTCCTTCATATATGTATGTATATGTATATTTCAGAGGCAGATGATGAGACAGGGAAATTGCTCTGTGTGTACATGTGGAGAGTCACGCGTAATCAAGTGATATAACCGGACTAGAGAATGTCTCATTTAATGTACAAGAACAGATCATTTGCTTTCAAACAACATTTATTGAACCATATTAGTAACTTACCATCCACTCCCATTACTCCTGCAATGGTTTTCCAAGCCACTTCCTTTTTATGGTTGTCTTTATATAAAGGATGTGACGGGTCATAGATAATTGTGTAATTTTGGACCTCCAGAATCAACATCTCCTCATCCATGGTGTCAAGACGAGTGAAAACCTCTAACCTGTTGACTTCAGGTCTGTCCCGCCCATCATC
Source organism: Centropristis striata (assembly GCF_030273125.1). Lineage (NCBI taxonomy): Eukaryota > Metazoa > Chordata > Actinopteri > Perciformes > Serranidae > Centropristis > Centropristis striata. The sequence continues at coordinate 6,141,102 of NC_081528.1, read as the reverse complement.
ACGTCTTCAAGTTGTAAAATACGATCCGCCGTGAACCCGAGGTATTTTGTTTTGAAAATATACCGGATGTTTTATTTTGTGTCTGTGCACGACTTCCTGCCCCGAACGATCTGCTCTGTGCTGAATTAATGCACCGTGCTCCGTCGTCCGACAAAAATAGAAGCTCTGCGCAAGTGTTGGAGGGCTGACGGATGGGCGCGTGATGACGGACTCACTACGCAGCGGATACGGAGTTGCTGGAATCTCACACAGTGATTATAATGAATGTGGAATTTAGGGGTTAGGAATTTAGGCTACGTTTACATGAATACGGTCGAAACAGAAGACGCAAAAGTGTCATCGCGTCTTCACTTTTTATTCCACATTTAGATGAGCGTTTTCAGGAGGAAATCTGCTGCATACGGTGACGCAAAAGTGTGTGGAATTGTATTGGGTATGCATGCCAGGCGGCATCACTTAAAGCCACAAGAGCATCTTTGGGCATGTGGAAGTTTTCACACCACACATTTTCATCAGCTACTCCTTCCACAAAGTTCTCCACCATCCACTAGATCTCCCAGGTCTCGTTCACAGCCGTCTGGTTCGCCTCCGACCAATTGGTGCATCCAAAATGTGATAGAGGTAATTACAGATCCTTCTCTGTTCACTAATACTATCTGTACATATCCTGTCCATTTGGTGGAAAGACTCCTGTAAGTTTATTAGAGCTGCCAGAGCAGCTTGAAGGTCCCACGCATGGAAATAATCTGACACATTTGTTTATTTCCCTGTACTGGAGCATGTATGTGAGGTAAGCTTGTACGCGACGTGAGCAGATTTTTGAGTCTTGGCAGTGAGACGGACACGCTACAGCGGAGTGGATTCACGTTTTCCACTTTGGAGGCTGGTTTCAGATTTCAGATTACTTCCGATAAAATATTTTGTTGTTTTTACCCGCAAGCGCCATCGTGTAAACGGGGCCTTAGTTTTTGATGCTTGACAATTTAACATAATCCACTGATAACACGACGCTCACTTTGCCTCAGTTTCTCCCACCGTACTCGAGTGTCTCTAGCATTTCCATATAATGCTGACGCCAGCAGCTGGCTGCGTGTTGGGGAGCGTGACACGGGTTGCACTCAAACCTCTAACCTTGATGAAGTGACAGGTGGAGGGAACAGCAACAAAAGAGAGAACAATGAGCTATGAAAAAACAGCAAGGAGAGTTCCTTCTCACTCAGAGATCGATGAAAGAGAACATTTTATCAATCATAAAGGGAGATTGAGTTTAGCAAGGGAGCAAGGAGAATGGTTATGAGTCCAGAAAGCTCCAGTAAGATGCTGCGCTGCATTAAACTTAGAGGGACTCAGAACATCAGCATGAGACTAAGAGACTAAGAAGAAATAGAGCGAGCTATTGAAGAAAATTAGTTATGGGTCAAGATCAGAAGTAAAGACTATGTTCTATTAACTTGATGTTGGGGAGCACAGGCAGAGTGCATTTGAGTTTGGCAGGAGGCCAACTTACTTTATGTTTAAAGAGCAAGGGAGTGGACGTGTATGGAGGGAGTCATGAGGTGATCACTGGGTCACAAATTACTTTAATAAAACACTACGCAGTGTTAATTTCACTGTTAGGTGGCAACATGGTATTCAGTCATATGTAATAATGATTGTTTCAGCAGCAAGAGGCTTAGTGGCAAGTCCAATTTCAATATAATTTCACAATTATGATGAAAAATAAATCTCCAGATATTACACTGAACGTGAAATTAAAAATGAAAAGAGGTGAAGTGTGTAAAGAAAGAACACCAGTGGCGTGCAGGCGGGGGGAATTGACAGAAAAATGAGTGAAGGGAGAAGCAGTGGAGAGGAATTATAGTGGTCAGTGTGAGTTATGCTACAGAGAGAGTCTGACACAGAAGTGAAGAATTACTGTAAAGGAAGGAGGAGTAGAAGTGCAGAATGTTACAGAGGTCACTATCAGCCATATTAGAGAGCCTCGCTAATCGATAACTTGCACTTACTGTGATCAATATGTTAAATCCTGCAACAAACTCCTGATCATCAATCAATAGGAGCAATGAAACCCACCTCTGGTCAGCACATGTGCACTTTCACTCACCACATATTTATTTGATGTAGTGTAAAAACTGGCAACTGAGGATTTTTTCTGCAACTATGTGGTTCATAGTAACAGCTGAATAAGGCCTCATGCAGGAGCATTTTTATATTCTAAACCTGTTCTCCTCTTCTGAATGCCACTTGCTCATGAGAAATTGCACTAGAAAATTTGGTCATTGCCATAGCTGACCCCTAGTGATGTACCAATGAAGCGTCATGAACCATTTGCTTTATTTTCTGAGCCCACTAGATGGCGGCCTTGGTTCATTGAAAAGGCTCTAGCAATGGTACTCAAGTGTGTTTTGAGTAGTGATGTGCCAGTGAAGCCTCATGAACCATTTTCTTTATTTTATGACTCCACTAGATGGAGCTCTCTGATCAACAAAGGGCTGAAAACACACTTGATACGGTCAGAAAATAAAGCAAATGGTTCATGAGGCTTCATTGGCACATCACTAGTGGAAATGTATTAAATCAGTCTTTTTTTTTTAGAAGTTGCCAAGTCCAATTTAGTGCATCAAACCTTTTTCAGCAAAGGTAAAAAAACACACCTCGACCAAGTGTATGCCAAGTGTATACCAAAGTTTTGCAGTTGGCATTCAGCATTTTTGATGCAATATTTTGTCTTTATTGTTTTTGTGTGATTTTTGTCAATTTATTTTAATGTGTTTTTGTGTGGTTTTATGTGTGTTTTTTGTAAGAATTTTTTTTCAATTTCAATTTCAATTTTTTTTAACGTGTTTTCGGTGTGTTTTAAGTGTGTTTTTGTGTGTTTTTAATGCAATATTTTGTCTTTATTGTTTTTTGTGTGATTTTTGTCAATTTTTAAAAATGTGTTTTTGTGTAGTTTTTGTTATTTTTTGGGTGTTTTTTGTATTTAAAAAAAAAAGATGTGGTTTTGGTGTGTTTTTGTAATTTTGTGTGTGTTGTTTGTGTTGAAAATGATGATCCAGTAAGTCAAAATGAAAAAATAATAATCAGGTCATATAGGTGAGGTTGTGCTGAAGACAATGATACCAACATGGCATGGTGAACACTTTTTTTAGTCGTTTATACAGGCAGAATGAAAAGGAGTCCAAAATCGACAAAATAGCCACAAACTCCAATAGCTAAACAATAGCTGACATGTCTTCCAAGTATGGGAAGTGTCATACAACCCACTAATTTAATATTACACTGTTAAAAGTAAACACAGCCTGTTTTCCTAATAAATGATTATAAATGCCCTGCACATATAGTACATATTTGTGAGCTGTGTTGGTTAGAAGTAAGCTGCTAACAAATTTCAAATAACCATTACTGTGATTATATTAAGTGTTGGTAATATATTGCTGTCTCTCTGGGATGGAAATATGTGCAGTGTGTGATTTCTACTTAGCAGTGAGATGAGTTGTCACATGCTTTATTTCATCCTCCATTACTTGATACATAAAGAAAACATTAGGTTTCATATGAGGTCCATTATAAACCAATTTATGTGGCATTATTTGCCTGCGATGTTTCCAACAACACAATCAAAAGCTACTGTATCTCCTATTAGTCCTCTTAAACATAATTGTGTTTATAGTAATTCTGTGATTCATCTGTTTATATTTAATCATAGTTTCTGTGCTCATCACAGTCACTGAATGCCTTCCTCTCTCACACTCCCACACACCTACAATCTTTTATTTTTTAATTTGTGCATGCATATGTGTGTGAAGAAGACCCAGAGTTACAAAAATCCAATAATTTGAATTTAAGGCCTTAAAATGTCTAAAATGTCTTAAATACGATTTTGAAAGGTCTTAAAATTGTATTAACATTACTCCGGGTTTCCACTATATCCCGCAAGAGCAAACACTGGAACAAAAACATGAACTTCAGTCTTGTTTTTAAATGTTTCAATATTTTTGTTACTTGTTTTATAATAATTTGTTCAGGAAATATGGTCAAAACAGGTTAAATGCAATACAGGACATTAACGGATTAGAATTGTTAAATGGGTTTAAACTTAGCCTTGTAACAAAAAATAAGCTTTTTGAAATCTGAAAGCTACTTTTTCACATTTCTGGTTCCAGTCAAAGCCACATTTTGGAGAAGTCACTTCTTGTCACAGTCACACAGTCTTGCAAAGGGACTTAATGAGTTACAAAAAAGACACAAAACGACTGAAAAAACACTAAATTACTTAAAAAAGACACAAAATTATTTTTAAAAAGACACAAAATGACCCATAAAAAGACACAAAATGACCCAAAAAAAGACACAAAATGACAGAAAAAAACGAAATTACTTAAAAAAGAAACTAAATGACCAAAAAAATACACAAAATTACCAAAAAAAGGTCATTAAAGAGACCTTCCACACACAACACGGTAAAGTGCCATTCATAGAAAACTCACATTAAATTTTCATATCAAGGTGAGGGCCACAAAATATCGTCACGAGGACCACGATTTACCCGCGGGCCACGAGTTTGAGACCCATGATTTAAAGTGTTTGTTACAAGCGTGTCACTGTGGGTTCTTATGGGTTAAATAGGTACAAAGGAAAAGTTACAGTTAACATCAAAAGTGGATCTTGTGTGCAACAGGAGAGAAGAACTTCTTCAACTTGATGAGTATAAGGTTAGTCACCTGGTAGTTAAACCCTCCTCTCTTTCTACTGATAATAATGAGAAACGCTGTGTGGACACAGACCGTCTAGTATCAACTCTTATTTCCCTGCTGTATTTCTTTTTTTTCTTATTTCAAAGCACATATTATCTCTGGAGTTTGGATCAATGACGTAAAGTAATGAGTCAGTGAGCTCCCCTCTCTCCTCCATAATCCATTCTGTCTCTCTGACACGCCACTCAATTATAAAATGTTGAATATTCTGTATGTCTTTTATTATTGGCACCGGTGCATGATTAACAATATTGACAAAGCTCATAAATAAAAGTGTATTCCAGTATGTTCGCCTCACTCTCTCTGTCTGGCGGTGCAGGTGAGGGATTTTGTGCCAAAGCTTACAGACTTAGTGTCACCATCAGTGTGATGTATGGCCTCCTCTCCTTCCGTTATTAGGTCTTACAGTTATGATTCAGTGAAGCTGGCAATTCACATTAAAAGCAGTTCATTAGCAGTCCACGCTAACATAATTAGCTACACTTTGAAGGCAGCTGTAATCACAGAGCAGGAACCCCTGGGCCACCCTGCCAACACGCAGGGTGAGCAACACTGAACTGATTAAAAATCTGTCATGTATGGACAAGGAGGGGGATTTCTATTGGACGAGAGACTCCAACTGCCTTCTCAATTGGCAGGTGACTCAGAAAAGAGGGTTTAGCATTTTATAATTATATCATCATCATTTTTTTAATATGAACAATGGCTAAAAGTAGTGACGTACCAGTGACGCCTCGTGAACCATTTGCCTTATTTTTTTACCCCACTAGATGGTGCCCTTGGTTGAAAAAAGGCTCTACCAATGGTAATTGAGTGTGTTTTCAGCCCTTTGTTGAACAAAGAGCGCCATCTAGTGGACTCAGAAAATAAAGAAAATGGTTCATGAGGCTTCATTGGCACATCACTACTAGGCCAGGGATCGGCAACCTTTATCAACTAAAGAGCCATTGTTGGCCAAAATAAGAGGAGAATTGTCAGAATCGAGCCGCAAATTTTTATTTTGAATGAAAATAAAATAACCTACTAAGTCTATTTTAGATTTTTGTAAGCTATGATGCACATTTTAGTTGACAAATATGTTTAAAAAAAAAAAAAAAGCTTTATTCCGTATATAATTTTCACATTGTTACAATTGAATAATACAAATTGCTTTGGGTCTACACCATGTGTCTCAAACTCGCGGTCCGTGGGCCAATTGCGGCCTTCGTGACGATATTTTGTGGCCCCCACCTTGGTATGAAAGTTTAGTGTGAGTTTATATGAATGGCACTTTACCGTGTTGTGTGTGGAAGGTCCTTTGATTACTTTTTTTTTTGTCATTTTGTGTCTTTTTTGGTCATTTAGTGTCTTTTAAAAAAATATTTTTCTGTCTTTATTTGGTCATTTTTTGTCTTTTTTTGGTCATTTTATGTATTTTAAAAATGATTTTGTGTCTATTTTAAGTAATTTAGTGTTTTTTCAGTCATTTTGTGTCTTTTTTTGTTATGTGTGTCTTTTTTTGGTCATTTTGATATTGCCTCCAGTGGCCCCCAGGTAAATTGAGTTTGAGACCCCTGGTCCACACCAATGATAAATTAAAATTAAAATATATATATTTTTTTTGTCACAGTCACAGGGTGCCACATGTTGTCTTCCCCCTGTACTAGGCCTATTTAAGCATTAGCGCCCCAATCTACTAGTGTTTTACTATATCAAACATTTATTAAACGTTATTTATATTTCTACAGAGGAAGACTTTATTGAGATAGCCATAGTGTGTAGCTTCCCCACAGCTGCACTAACCACTGGGTTTCTTCCCAGCCAGTGCCAGCCCATGTTTCAGTGCACAGTGATCCAACCCCGGCTGAGTAATCACAGCTTAATCCTTTCTGCCTCCTCTTAAGTTTGAAGTATGCTTCACTGTTGGCTGTATTGAGAAATAGCGTCTGTTTCCCCGCTCCCATACGTTTTGCCATGCCTTTGTTATTCCTTGATGTATTATGCTCTCTCACATTCTGTGCTTCTGTGGAGTATGTCCATGTTTTCTTAGCTGGTGGTGCAGCCTGCAGTCTCATCAGCTCTACTTCACTATGTTGTACATGCAGTTTGAAAAGGAGCAACCCATTAACCCTTTGGAGTTTGGGGCTATTTTGTCGGTTTTTGACTCCTTTTCATTCTGCCTGTATAAACGACTAAAAACGTGTTCACCATGCCATGTTGGTATCATTGTTTTCAGCACAACCTCACCTATATGACCTGATTATTATTTTTTCATTTTGACTTACTGGATCATCATTTTCAACACAAAACACACACAAAATTACAAAAACACACATAAAAACCTACTTAAAACACTTTTTTTTTTTACAAAAAACACCCAAAAAATTACAAAGAAACACATAAAACACACAAAAAACCAAACAAAAACACAAAAAAATTGACAAAAATCACACAAAAAACAATAAAGACATAATATTGCATTAAAATGCTGAATGCAAACTGCAAAATTTGAAAAACCTCTGAAAAAATGTACACTTGGTCGAGGTGTTGACCTTTGCTGAAAAAGGGTTGATGCACTTCTAAAAAAAGCTGACAGCAGGGCTCCATGTTGTTTCGTTTTTACGTTGCAACGTCATGAAGAAGTCGTGCTCCGGTGCTTTGGTGGACTCCAGAGGGTTAACAAAATGTAATTTATTTTGCAAATTGTGAGTTTACAATTACGGTGATTGTTTCCATGTTTTTTTCCTCCCTGGTGCTGAGTGCATATTGCTGTTGTGATCGACAGAGATTTCCCACTGAGAGATCATTGGAAACCACATTTGGTACTGATTTCAGATTAAATTAGATCTCTTCTTGTTCTCGTGTTTTGTCTTCCTCTCCTTCTTTAACACCACAGGCTGGGATCCCCTCTGTGCTCCTTTAATCATACATCCCCTCAAGACTATGCTAGACCTCTGTTCTCCCAGCCTTCAGCTCCATTAGCCTTTAGCTTTTTTGCAGCAGTAGGTTACTAGCTCCTGCTAACGTGATTAGTGGAGATTCATTTCTAAGGTGGCCATAATCACAGACTGGAAGCCCTGGGCTAATCCTCCAATGGCCGTGGATGAAAACACAGAGGTGATTGAATGTGCCATGTGTGGAAGGAGGGAGAGGAGCGATGATCTAATCAGTTACTGGGTGGTCTCTTTAATTGGACAGTGGCTCAGGCCGGGGAAAATCAGGCCAATGTAGCACAGGATGGAAAATAAAGAATTACAGGAATGGACGTGTTCGTGAGCAGAATAGTTCACAGCCTCATAATATACAAATATTAATGCCAATGGCGGTTCATAAATATTGCAATTCTTGGATTTCTCAACTGTCTCCTGATGCCAACTACCATTCCCATCCCATTACACACTGCTGCCATATTTTCTGCTAAAAACAAAACATTGGTCCCAGCCTAAATTATTTTTAATGACCATAAATTTAAAAAAAATTAAGTATCAATAATAAAGCATCATTTTCTCAAACACTACAGATATACAAACCCCCTTTTCCAAATTTTCCAGATAAAGGAGTATCTGTGCAGTGTGTATTTGTGGATTTGGTTCCTGCAGAATCACCCACATAAATGTTATTATATGGATGTTGTTAGTGGTTACCACTACCATGCATTTGTGGTGGTTGTAGTGATGGGCAAGTGAAGTTTAAGAAAAAAAAAAGAAGACTGCTGAACTGCCTTGTTCGACAAAAAGGTTAATAGCACACTGAATTGCCATTCCTTGAGCCTCTTTTTAAACCAAAAGCGCCATCTAGTGGGGTCAACTAATACAACTAATGGTGAGGATTTACCTGGTGGAAGGTCTGCTGGTTGGGAGGAAGAAGTCAGGTGACACAGAAAAATATAGATGACACTCTTGGTTTAAAGGAATGGTAATTGAGTGTGTTTTCAGCCCTTTGTTGAACAGAGAGTGCCATCTAGTGGACTCATCTAGTGGGTTCATGAGGCTTCATTGGGACATCACTAATAAAATATAAAAAGCAGTCTGCTGAGGGAGGAGGTTGGGGTAGATTGATTGGTCCAACAAACAGGACTTTTAGCCAGCAGAATACTCGCATTCTGTGTGAAAGTAAAAACTAAGTAAGTAACTCATTTACGGTCATTACGGTATCGGTCAAAATCGGAATGGGCAGGTCAGGCTTTTTAAAAATCGTTGATCGGCCAGGAAATTGCAAATGGTGCACCCCTAATGTGAAGTTCTTTTACACCATTATTAGGGAATAAGGAGCTACAGAAATGGACTTTGCCCACTTGAAGTGGACAAACCTGCACATGACTCCACAGCAGTTGATGATTGAAGATGTCTTTCTTGAAAATGAGGAACTGCCTGAGAGCTATGTATTCAACATGACAGCCCCTCACCTCTCACACATGTCGACACCACACTACAGAATGAGTGACAGCTTAGCCAAGTGGCAAAGATGTGTTGTTGGCAAGGATGGCCAAGAAAGATCCACTACATACAGTTCCATCTTGGGAAGGTGAGACAGGCAGAAAGACAGACAGAAAGACAGACTAATGAACTGTCAATACAGTGTCCCCCAGTCATCTGACATCTGTATGAGTGACATTCCTCTGCAGCGCTCATAAGCAGCAAACCAGCTCACAGTAAAGTGTCAATCCTGTGGGGAAGAAGAAGAAACCCAAAGTAGAATTGGAAGGTCAAGATATGTCATATGTTTGTGTTGATTTAATGCACTTTTAGTGAGGATTTTCCCTCCGAAAATCTTGAACCAATGTTTATTTTTCTGGATCTGTGATCTGTGGTGGTTCATTTGACTGTTTCCATAGTGAACAACAACATGCTGAGACAGGTGCACATGCACATGCACCTGCTAATTAAGCTAATTTGTATTTTTCTAAGACATTAGAGAAACAGAGTTACTATCCCCTCATTGTTTTCACTGCTGCAGCTGCCTTCAAATAAACATCCTTGTCTCAGTAGTTAACATGCAGATCCCATTCAGTTGCCTTCATTTGTGGTGTTTAACACAGGTAAATGAAGAGAACAATGCTTTTTAGCAAGCCTAGTCACCTAAAAGAGAGTAACTCTCTTCACCATTATATAGCTCTTCATCTCATTCCAGGTTTGGAGATCTATCATGCGACAGCTCAGACAGATCCTGTTCAGCTCATGACAAAGTAGCAGAGACATTTCCCCATCTGTTCCTTGTACAAGCCACTTTCTTTTTCAGTTTTATTTTCCATAAAGTAAGTTCTTGACTTGAAGCATCACTCTTTTGGTTTAAATCAAGGTCCGACAACAGGCTGCACAGATCAGGTCAGTGATTCAACCTGGAGGTACTCATAGACTCTACTCATATGTCATGTCTATTTGCGTGGAAATGATGCTGAAAGGTAGTGATGTGCCAATGAAGCCTCATGAACCATTTGCTTTATTTTCTGAGCCCACTAGATGGCGCCCTTGGTTTGTTAAAAAAGGCTCTAGCAATGGTAATCAAGTGTGTTTTCAGCCCGAGGTTGATCAGAGAGCTCCATCTAGTGGACTCAGCATATAAAAATAAACTATTTTTTAAAATGATAACTCCCGTTGCTCACATTTTGTGAATCACGCATTTTTAGCGTAATTTACGGTTGTCATGTCATCTTTGTAACGACCTCACTTTTAAGTACACTACATGCATTTACGTACTTTTATTTACTTTTTAAACTGAACTTTTATAACACCTTACCGGGACATTTTTTGCCCTAAACCTAGGTCAGTGGTTTTGTTACATAAATTTACAGAAACTGCAGTGTTTTTTTTTTTTACAACCGCAAACCGTATGTGTATGTATAATGACGTGTGTGCTCTCTGCTGTACTGCGAGCCACTTTTGTCAAACGCTCATAAGTGTCGTTATTGGTGGTATTGACAAACCGTCTATTCTGTTGTTTAGGTTGGAGATCTTGTTGTTCATAAAGCTTAATTCGGCCATCACTTACTGATATACTTCAGGACTTCACTGTTCCTTACAGCAGAGAAATCACTCAAGAGACACTTTAAAGTCATTGAAAATGTCCCCATATGTGATGAGAACAATGGGTGAGGCAGAATAGTTGACGATGGATATTCTCTCATCCAGTTTGTTGATCTATTGACTTGGAAATTCACACAGCAGGATGAAGAGGTGAGTGGCACCAGCCACTGTCTGAGGACGCTAGCCAGGGAAACATAACATATACTTGGACAGTTCACAGGTCAATTTGCAGTCGACAGTATATAATGAACAAATATTGCTGTTAGCAAGCCAGGAAAGAGCACGGGCAAACACTGGCGTGTCAGAGCTTAAATAACCTTGAGGCCTGGAAATAATGCTGTAAGATAGAACCAGAGTGTACTGCAGACCTCATACAGGGCATTATTCATGCAGCCCGTGCTGCCTAAGACTCGCAGAGGACAACTTTGTAAAAATCTTTGTGCCGACCACTTCTTTAGGCTTGTAAAGTTGCTCCTGTCAGTCTATAAATTTACTGGTCAAGGTTGAATGATCTGAACTTGGCCAAAGATCACAGTTGATTTGGGTTTCTTTCACTCATCTAGCTCTGGGGAGCGATGAAACCATAACACATTGGTACACCAAAGGAAGGCAAAGAAGATGTCGTGGCAAACGTAGATCTTAATTCTAAAGCCACTCGATTTATTAGCAGTAGGCTGGTACAGCTGGCTCGACTCGTATGTTACTGTTTTGTGTTCCTTAACTACTCACAAACCACCACAAACCATTTCTTGTTGCTGAATCCAGGTATTTCCATTAATACACACATCATTCCAAGCTTCTCTTGGTTTTCAAAACGGTCCACAACATCAGGAAGTAACGCTAACATCTGAAAGTGATGGTCAAAAACATTTTTTCCCCTGTACCTCTTAGCACCCTGCTAATCCAATCCGCCTACTTCAGGTGCTGTGGTAAATTTGATGCTATTTGATGCTATTTGATGAACTATGCAATAAAACATCTGGAACTCCCTCCCTGAACATCTACGTCAACCCCAGTCTGTGGACACCTTTAAAAAAGGGCTTAAAACTTTTTTGTTCAGGGAGGCATTTTTAGGTTGTCCCTAGATGTTTTTTATTATTGTCTCTGCACCTTAATCTCTTAATAATGTACTGTGTCTTTTTTTCTTCTGCTGATTTTAATGTGTCTGAGTTTTCTCTTAGTCTTTTGTCTATTTTGTTTCTGTTTCTGTAGCACTTTGAGATTTCTTTATGAAAAGTGCTTTACAAATAAAATGTATTATTATTATTATTATTATTATTAAAAGGCAATAATGTCATAACACAACCAAAACCAATATAAAACACGCTGTAATCTACACAAAAAATCTCAACTTTCTTTAACATTATATTGGCTCCAACAGAAGACACAGCCGTCTAAATCAATAGAGTCTTTCAACATGTTTCAGTCTGTAAGTTTTGGTATTACAGTATAAGAGCAAAAAAGCCATCAAGAATGAGAAGTTACTACTTTGCCAGATGTATGTTGAACTCAACCGCCACCATATGAGAGCATTTGAGAATAAATAAAAGCTCCTTCTCTCCATTTCATTTCTGAAAGAAACCAGTCTTTTTCTGAATTCTACAGGGTGTGATGGATAGAAGGTTGGGATTTAGATTGTTAACCATGCAGGAGCTCTGGCAAGACCTAGTGTGAAAACTGATGATGGAGCTGTCCAACACACACACACACACACACACACACACACACACACACACACACACACACACACACACACACACACACAATCTAAAGCTGGTCCAGTGTGCAGCTACCAAGTCTAAGTAATTGCTCTCAGAGAGTGGTGCGAGGTAACCCACAATAAAAACATTTCCAGCCAGCAGGGCCCAAAGGGAAGGAGGGAAGGAATTCATTTATTGTTGAGGCTTAAGAGTGATGAATAACAACTGCAGAGGAAGAGGACAGGGGTATATTTGTGATGGAGGGAAGACCTGTTCTAGTGTAAAAAAAAGTTTTACCTACAGTGGAATTCAGCCCATGGAACACAATTTCTTTGTTGTTTCAGATTGAGACTTGTGCAGCCTGAACCCTCCCACTAAAAAAAGACTTGACTGTAATCGGTAACAAAATAAACCGCATGGAGAAACTGGCCTTTACATTGAGACTGCCATATGATCAATATGTGAGACACTGATGGAAAATGAAAGACATATATGTGTACAAGATACCTGAGGCATACCCTTTCCTGTGAAAGTATGACATTTAGTGATGGCCAAATGAAGCTTCATGAACCACTTTCTTTATTTTCTGACTCCACTAGATGGAGCTCTTTGTTCAACAAAGGGCTGAAAACACACTGAATTACCATTGCTAGAGCCTTTTCCAATTAAGCAAGAGCACCATCTAGTGGGCTCAAAAAAATAAATACAATGGTTCATGAGGCTTCATTGGCACATCACTAGTTGAAAGCAAACAGTATTTACTGTATTTTATAATCATTGTAAACTACTGTTACATATTCATGCTTACATGTAAATTAACAGTTATTGCTCAGTTAACAATAAGAAACTGTAATTTAACAGGATTATACAGTATTTTCTGTCATGCAGTGGAGACGTGCTATGTCACTATTCTTCAGCATCTTACTGAAAAAATTAACAGGAGTTTGCACTTAAGGAGTTTGTTGGGGGAAGAGACCTCAAGTATTTGCAGTTCTACCAACTGGGTTTGGCTGATGTCTGAGCCATCAACTAGTTCCATGGGTAATGAAGAAAATGGTCCCCAAAATAAATCCCAATCTTTATTGTTATTTCCCAGCAAACTAGTGCTAGCGACCTTTTGGTTCCAAAACACAAGATGGCAAGGGCTTGAATGTTAAACTCCAGGCTTTAAAACAGTAGTCGACCAACCAATGAGTGTTTTTTTTTTACATCCACTTCTTTTATACAGTCTATGGTACAGGCAACTCAAAGCAGCATTTGGTTACGGTTCAGAAGAACGCTGTGTGGGTCCATAAATAAGTGTATTAGTAGCCTTAACCACAGGCCAGGGACAAAGGCACGGAGAGAAAGAGGTATGTGATGGAAACAGAGTGTAATACAGAGGTGTGTGTGTGTGTGTGTGTGTGTGTGTGACAGAGAGTCTTATGGGGTAGGGCCTGAGGTGATGATGGTGCTGGGGGATTAGTAAATGACCCTGTCTCCCTCTTGCTGGCAGAAAAATAACTACTACAAGTCTGACTTTCACCACACAGGCATAGCAAGGGAGTTTGTGTGTGTGTGTGTGTGTGTGTGTGTGTCCTACAGGGCTACCTAGGGGAGTAATGGGATTTCTGCCTTTGTGTCTGCAGAGAAAAAGACCAATTGTGTGGATTTGCCCTTTACTGCCACTGCTGCTTCACTACTTGGTGGCTGAAATATTGCTGTGTGGGGAGATGACGCGTGGGTTTGCTTGTCCAGTGACTTGAGAGAATATACCATATATATCCCATGTGTCTGCACACATATATGTCTCTGTTTGTATGTGTGTGTGTGTGTGTGTGTGTGTGTGTGCGTGTGTGTTTGTGGCAAAGATCTGTATGGGAGTAAAAATCAGGTGTTTGTGTGTGTTTTAACCCTCTGGAGTCTCCAAAAGATGTAAAATCAAAGCAGACCAAAAAAAGACACAAAATGACTAAAAAAAGACACAAAATTACCAAAAAAGACACAAAATGACTAAAAAAAGACAAAATTACCAAAAAAGACACAAAATGACCAAAAAAGACACTAAATGAGAAGACAGAATAACCAAAAAACCCCCCACAGAAGACACAAAATTACCAAAAAAAAAGACACAAAATGACAAAAAAAGACACAAATGAGTCATACTATTACAGCATGTTGAAATTTTTCATTAAAAAAATCATAAAATATTTAAATGCCATGAAAAGCTCAAAATGGTCTTATTATAGTCTGTTGAAACACGTAGGAGGGTGGCTTTTCCAGAAAAAAAACAAAAAAAACACCATATTTTGAGATTTCCAAAATTTGAAAAAAAAATCTAGAAAATCACTAGATGGTCCTCTTGGTCTTTTTTTTTTTTAAAGGCCCTAGAAATAGTTTTGAGTAGTGATGTGCCAATGAAGCCTCATGAACCATTTTCTTTATTTTCTGACTCCACTAGATGGCGCTCTCTGTTCAACAAAGGGCTGAAAACACACTTAATTACCATTACTAGAGCCTTTTTTAATGAAAATAAAGCAAATGGTTCATGAAGCTTCATTGGCACATCACTAGTTTTGAGTGTGTTTTCAGCCCTATTTTGAACAGAGAGCGCCATCTAGTGGGCTCAGAAAATAACCACAATGGTTCATGAGGCTTCATTGGCACATCATTAGTCTAAACCCACCACCTTCAACAACTGGGCTGACAACAGACATATTTGTTTTATTGCCATTTACTTGGTATTAGTTATTGATATTAATTGCGTGGGATATGTGCAGGGGTAAACTGGGCTGGGGCACATAGACATACTCTCTGCTTACACTTTTCTTCAATGACTACAGCAGGTTTTCTGTGTAGCTGTAGAGAACATAATACTATATATTATATAATATAACTGATGGGACATCAGAAGATTCAGTCAGTGAGTTTACAGTTCACAGACTTACATTTGAAATCTGCTATTCATTCTGACTGTAAGTAAAATGAAGTTCAGAAACATTTTTTTAGTCATTCAAAGAAACTAAAAATCAATGTAAACACTCGCTTCAAGAATCTTTAGTTTAAAAAAAAGAAAGGAAAAACCAACATGCCTTTCCGTGCCCTTCCTTCCTCTCGGTTCCCTTGTCTCCATCTCCTGTTTGTATTGTCCTCTCTGTGTCAGCCGATGTTTATCTTATTATTGCTTTGCGCCTCTGGGCTTGTGTGATCAACAGGTTATTTCTACAGTACAGTGCTATCAGCTCTGTGCTTTACTGTGGAAAAAAACAATAGAGCACTTCATATCAGCCTCATTTCTAAAAAGGCTGTTCCATGGATTTTCCCTTGCTGGTGTCATTATATTTACCCTTTGGAAGACATTCAGACAAATGTGTAAACACTCACTGCGTCAATGAATGAGTCACCTGCCAGTTCAGACTTCAAGTTTACAGTTCTCTACTATAGTGATGAACCTTAAAAGAGACCTCCACTGATGTTTACACATGTAGGGTCCTTTATAGTAAATCTATAGCACCTGGCATTTAGGGCGTCGTCCTGTCCTCTGTCCCATCTACAAATCAATTTGACTGCATATGAGAATGCACCAATTACCTACTGAACTGAGGATGAGGAGCATTGCTTAGCATCCCTGTGTCTCTAACAAGCAGAATGTATTAGTGTTGTGAACACACCGATTTAGGTGCATCTTACTATCTGAATAATGCATTCACTTGAGTAGCACAGAAATACTGCACCATTTGCTTTAGACCAGGGGTCTCAAACTCAAATGACCTGGAGGCCGCTGAAGGCAGTATCAAAATGACCAAAATAAGACACAAAATTATTAAAAAAAAGACACAAAATGACAAAAAAAACTAAATTACTTAAAAAAACCAAAATGACCAAAAAAAGACACAAAATTATTAAAAAAAAGACACAAAATGACAAAAAAAGACACAAAATTACTAAAAAATTCACAGAATTACCAAAAAAGACACAAAATGACAGAAAAAACTAAATAACTTAAAAAAAGAAACAAAATGACCAAAAAAAGACACAGAATTACCAAAAACAGACACAAAATTATTATTTTTAAAAAGACACACAATTATCAAAAAAAGACACAAAGTTACAAAAAAAGACACAAAATTACAAAAAAATTTAATTAAAGGGACCTTCCACACACAACACGGTAAAGTGCCATCCATATAGAACTCACATTAAACTTTCATATCAAGGTGGTGGCCACAAAATATCGTCATGAAGGCTGCAATTGGCCCGTGGGCTGCAAGTTTGAGACCCCTGCTTTAGACCAAGGGTGTCAAACTGATCCATTAAAGGGCCAGTGCTGCTGCATGTTTCGTCCCAACCAAGCAAATTTTTTTACACCTGAATCAAATCACACATTCACACCTGAACTAGCTAAGTACTTAGCTAAGTAGCTTACTAAGCTAACTACTTAGCTAAGTATTTTGCGAAGTAGCTTGCTAAACTAACTACTTAGTTAACTTCTTGGCTAAGTAGTTAGCTTAGCCAAGTAGTTAGCTATGTAATAATACAAAACCTTTATTTCTTCATAAAGTATGAGAAGCAAAATGGAAATAATGATTTGTTGTTATCAAAAACAAGATATTTAAAGAATACTTTGAATACAACAAAGCCTCATTAGCCATTTTCTTTTCTTTATATATATATATATATACTATAATAACAATTTTGAATATACTTTTAATTAGCTGTCATTTTAATTTAGTTATTGGGAGAATAGACCCTAACAAATGTACCTGAAACTCTCATTAGAAGTCTCAGAGTAACACATCACTAATCTCTGGCCCAGTCACGCATTTCCAAAAACAACGATCTTAAAAACAAACAGGGCCACAGCCTCAGTTCACTGCTACTTCAGCAAACAGCTTTCCCTGTCAGGTGACCTCTGCTTTCAGCAGAAAGGAGGTCTTCTTCAAAAAGTGAACTCTGCATCTACAAGAAAGCCTGAACAACTTGTGTTGAGCCTTTCCTGACCTGTTTTTCTGCAGCAGCTTTGCCTTTCACACAGAAAACATCTGGGAGCTTGATCTCAATCACGTCAACTTGCACTGCATCACAGACACCACACTGACAAAATCCAACAAGTTGTAAATATTTCACCAGGAGCTCGTGTCCAACCCCCGGGTGAAGGCTGTCTTCCGCCGTGAAGCTGTGACTTGCTTCAGTGAGTTTCAGTTTGATGTTCTGCCTGATAGTGGTGTCATGACACCAGGTGTTTTGTGAGGAGCAGCGGTCCATTCAGTGCTCTGTGTCCATCTCCCTGTCCAGCTTCTGTTGCACTGCTCCTTCCGATGCCTTAATGCCACAAAACACACTGTTCTTCTTAAAATTGTCTGTGCAATATAAAGAATCATGCACAATTCTTTAACCCTTTGATGCACAACATGGGTCTAAAGTGACCCAACAGAGTTTTTATATTCTTTATCTTTGCAATAAATTATTTTCATCATTCAGTATTCCATGTTTTCCTCAATCAGTTTGTTTTTGATCATCATACATCCTTATTTTATGTTTTCCTTTTTTAATTTTTAAATAAAATCCCTTTTTGTGTCACTACTCTTCTAATGCACCACATGGGTGGAAAGTGTCCCATATCCATTTTTTAGCTAAGTAGCTTGATAAGCTAACTACTTAGCTAACTTATTGGCTAAGTAGCTTGTTAAGCTAACTTCTTGGCTAAGTATTTAGCTAAGTATCTTGCTAAGCTAACTACTCAGCTAACTTCTTGGCTAAGTATTTAGCTAAGTAGCTTGCTTGTCATTGCCTCGCTCCTTTGTCTGTTTTTCTCATATTTTCTCCATCTGAAAATCACATCCAAATTTACTTTGATGACTGGGACAAAACAATCAGTCATAATGTGTGCTCACTTTCACTCCCCCATTGAAATGAATAGACACAGGACCTGCCGCTACTCTCCTAAAGTCAAGTCAAGTCAAGTCAAAGTTTATTTAAAGAGCACATTTAAAACAACCGGGGTTGACCAAAGTGCTGTACAGACATCACAGTTGCAGGAAATAAGGTAAAAACTAAAATACTAAAATACATAAACACAATGCAACAATAGAATAAAAAATAAAACTAGAATAAATAAATAAAAATTTAAAAATTTGAATACATTTTTTTTGTTTTTTTGCCAGATGTATACTTAAACTTGAATAAAAAATAAAGGGACATGGCAGAAACTGAACCCATGTGACAAAAAAACGGGCTTGTCGCAAACACAGTTCCAGATTTGGGAGACAAATGTAATTTTTTATAAAAAATAGCTTGTCATTTTTTTTTATCCTAGCAAAGAAGTGTGATGTCACTAAGTCTTTTTTATATTATATATATTCTTTTGTCCATTTTGGGTGCTCTTGTGTTGTCTCCCTTCTAAACCATCTAATGGTTTACGGCAAAACGTTTCCAGGCTGGTTCCACATCAGCTGCATCAATCTAATCTACATACTGTTTACCCTGTGGCACTGGAACAATGATCCTCCTTACGTGAAGGTTTGGCACGTTACAGTCCTATATCATTCCACCTGACAAAGTGGCTAGTAGAGTTCCTGTTTTACATATCGTTCTACATGCTGTATTCCACCCACATATGGCTTGTGAGCGGGTACTAATGTCAAGCCCTGGTGGAGACCCTCTAGAGACTTCTCCTCTGCCTTTACCTTTCAGATCGGCGCCCCTTAACAGTAGCAGCTCCCCTCTGCCAATTAAAGTCCCATTAGCCTAATCACCCAGTAAAAAGCACTCATCCACCCCTGCCCAGTTTGGGCATTAGACCAGCACGGGGACGCCACGGCAGCTCAGTTGATGAATCACAAACTCAGTGGAGGGTCACATTTCTCATGTCATCCTCTCTCTAATTATGGAGGTAACTCTCTGAAAAGAAGACATTATATTTCTTCAGAGTCTCAGATTCAAGTCCTCATTATAACAACAGTTCTGATATAATTTTTACTCACCAAAATAATTGGCAAGAAACACAATCAGTCATTTTAATAGACAGGTTGTAAAACAAGACAGTGTCTAAACTTTATCCTTTGAGAGCCATCTTTTGCCATATTCCTATTCCAATAGTAGTGGATGGAAATGTGTAATACATGGTCGCCCACTGGAATAAAGTATTTTTTACCTCTTTCCATGAAATGATTTGAAGAGATTGATTATTAGAGTCTGAGACACTTTATCTGTGAAGAATAATTAAAAGAGGAGTGTGTCTGAAAACAAAATTATTCCAACTTCATGGACGACCGAGTCATTTTCATTTGGAATTCACTTAAAATGTACGCTTAATTAGGATGCAAACTTGGTTAATGTATTCAATGTTTCTTAATAGAGACATGCTGCTGAACTATCACAGATACTTTAACCAACCGGTGGACCGTTTTTTTAACCTGTAGAGCATCTTTTATAACGCCTAAACAGGACCCCCCCCCCCCCCACAAACATAGGTCAGTGGTTTTGTAGCCTAAATTCACAGAAACTGCAATCTTTTTTCCAACCTATCATGACGTATGTGCTATTTTTAGAATGTTATATGAAATAAAATTCCACTCTCTGTGCTGAGTTGCTGTGGTTTCTGTGGTTTAGGTTGGAGATCTTGTTGTTTGAAGCTGAGTTGCATTATGGGAATTGTAGGATCTAGTGTCGATAACTCAGCCTCCACTGGTTACATTTTGACATAAAAAAAACCTCTTGTTAGTCACCAAACTCAATAAAATACTTAATGCACTAAAGTGTCCTTTTAAATTTTTCTGCTTCTATTTTCCTGATTTTGTCAGAAGCATTTTTTCTTGAACGCTTGAGCAACAGCCTAATCAGTAGTGATGTGCCAATGAAGCCTCATGAACCATTTCAAGGGCTGAAAACACACTTGATTACCATTGCTAGAGCCTTTTTACAATGAACCAAGGGCACCATCTAGTGGGCTCAGAAAATAAAGCAAATGGTTCATGAGGCTTCATTGGCACATCACTACTAATCAGGTCAATATCTCTTCAGCTCCAGTTTCACTTACAGTTTCAGAACAAATCAGATCAGGCTATCTGATTAAGCAAAGTGCATATTAAACAGGTTCCACTCACATATCATCTAAAATATATATATAGAATGGAGCTGGGGAAAGCTAATGTATGCAGCACACATTCATTAAAGGAGCTGTGAAGGACATGTGCAGGTAATATAGAGGATGCTGAGAGAATCCGCCTGATAAAGCAAACATTAAGAAATAATAGTGTTCCAAAATCCCATTGAAATGATGAGTGTACCTGCAGCCTTTGCGTGTCGTCTCGTCATTATTAGTTTGAAAAGCTCGGTGCTCAACACCTCCCGTCTGCTCTACTGCACTAAATCTGCATACCTTAACAAAAGAAGCTCCCTCCTGCCAATTAAAAGCACATTAGCCTAATCACCCAGTAAAAACTACTCATCCATTATTGCTCACTTTGTAAATTTTATCGGTGCATTCCACCAGAGAAATGGCTCTGCTCCACTGCAAGGGCCCCGCAAGTCATTAGCGCGGCTGCGTGAGCATTAATGGAGACGGCTGAGAATGTGTTGACAAATCAAATCACGCATGCTGATAACCGGCATTACATGCAACAAAATCTGTGTTTCTTGTTCAATTGGGGTCATTTTTTTGTGTTGGGAGCCAAGATCAGATATGAAGTTTACGGTAATTGTCTGCACGTACCAGAAGTTGGGACACAGTGTTGTTTCTGCCTCTCTTTATCAGTCTGTCTTTGTCACTGCTGATGTCTTGATATAAAGTGTTCCTCTGTGTGTGTGTGACTCATCACAGCTTAATGCTCAGGACTTTGCTGCACACACAGTTCCAGATTTGGGAGACAAATGTAATTTTTTATAATAAAAATAGCTTGTCATTTTTTTTTATCCCAGCCCGAAGTGTGATGTCATTTAGTCTTTTTTATATTATATATATTCTTTTGTCCATTTTGGCTGCTCCTATGCTACATTCCAAATCCAATAATCTAATATAATTTGATGTATACAGAGTTTACAGTGGCAGTCTTTTAAACCGCTCGGGGTATTTTGCAGTGATGTGCCAATGAAGCCTCATGAACCATTTTCTTAACTTTCTGAGTCCACTGGATGGTGCTATTGACTTTTAAAAAAAGGCTTTACCGATGGTAATTGAGTGTGTTTTCAGCCTTTCATAAATAAAATGGTTCATGAGGCTTCGTTGGTACATCATCGCATTTCGAGGTCAGCTCTTTCTTAGAGTGCAGCATTGTCATGATTTTACTTCTGAATTGAACATATTGTATATGGATATAATCAAAACGAATGCCATGTGTCTTTAACAATGTTTAAGAATTCATAAATCACCATTAAAAAAAAGAAAGATATGATCTGAATCGGGGGGCTACACAGTGGTCTAGTGGTTAGCACTAGTGATGTGCCAATGAAACCTCATGAACCATTTGCTTTATTTTCTTAGCCCACTAGATGGCGTCCTTGGTTAATTAAAAAAGGCTAAAGCAATGGTAATCAAGTGTGTTTTCAGCCCTTTGTTGATCAGAGAGCTCCATCTAGTGGAGTCAGAAAATAAAGAAAATGGTTCATGAGGCTTCATTGGCACATCACTGGTTAGCACTTCTTCTCAGAGCAAGAGGGTTGCCGGTTCAACTCTGGCCAGCAGTTCTTCTGTGTGTCTTTGCATGTTCTCCCCGTGTCAGCGTGGGTTCTCACTGGGTTCTCCGGCTTCCTCCCATAGTCCAAAAATATGCACTTAGGTTTAATTGGTGACTCTAAATTGCCCGTAGAATGTGAATGGTTGTCTGTCTCTGTAACAGAGTTATTGGGTGATTCCACTTGCCATGATTTAATCAACCAATACCACCAAGTTTTATTGAAGTTTTGTATTTTGTTTGGTCAGTGGGCGTTTCCTCTGTAGATATATGTGTCAGTGCACGAGGAGTGTGCCCGTGGTAGGTTGAATCGCACCCATTCATACACATATTTTGATTTTTTATTGTAATTATATTCAGTTTTCATACAATGTTGATGTGATAATGCATATATGCTCCTGTGTAATGTAGCGACACTATTTACACTGTCATAAATGCTTATTCAATCCAATGTACAGAAAGTGCTTAGATCATGCTAGTTAGCTTAGCATGCTAGGTCGCTAATTTGCTTTTATCAATATGTGATTAGGATGACTGGGTGTGTGCGCTGTGCGGTGTCTGTGGCTGACCAGGACTGTCCCCTTTGTGTTACCAGGTACTTATTGTGGGTTTTTTTTGCATATTTGTTCTATTTTTATCGAAAATTGTTATTGTAACTGTACGAAGAATGTGACTGAGCCGTGTCAGTGTACGAGGAGCGTGCCCGTGGATGACTGTGTGTGTCCTGTGTGGTGTCTGTGGCTGACCAGGAATGTCCCCTTTGTGTTACCAGAACAAATCTGTCGAAAAGACAGCAAGTGTGGATTATTCTACATTCTTCAAACACAATGCAGAGTCTGCATAGGTTACATAGGGAATCTCATGTTGCTGTTCCATCTTTCGGCTTGTGGTCTTGTGAATGCAGCATTATGTGCTTCTCAGGGACATGCTGCATGAGCATATTATGGACTCAAACACGACCATCTTTCGGGAAACTGTCCAAGTGTGGACTGTTTCTGGACTGTTAATTTACAAAGATTATCTACCTGAGAGGTCTTGTAGTTTCCCCCTGTTTTTATACATCTGTCACAACAAAAAGTTAAGTCAAATAAACTGAGCCTTGCATTTTGAGAATTGTTATATCCCAGACTATGAATAGCATCACCATCTTATTGTGGAGATGGACAGCTAGATGACTTCTATGGCAAGAAAGTAAAAAGTGCAACTTTAAAATAAGTGTTGTGATGCTCTGTGAATAATTCATCAATGCAAAATAGAAAACCTGAGCCGTGCCCTCGCTGTCTTCTTCTTGATTCTGGTGATAACACTGTGTTTCCTGCAGCCTACCACACATGGACGGGCCACTTCCAAAGAAAGCATGCAACCTTGAGTTATTGGATAAATCAAGTTAATGTGGAGCATGAAAAAAGTCAATTACAGCTCTGATTTGGTTAAAGTGTGCATGTAAACCCAGAGATTGTCACAAACACGTTAATGTCAGAATGCATGAAGGGATTTTAGATAAAGAGGGAAAGAGAAAGGCAACTCAGCATGATCAGACCAGGCACAAAGAACACAGAATGCTGTAAATAATACAATCAGTAAAAAAAAATAGATTCCTTGAATTCAATTAAGCTGATTTAGTTTTAGGGTCTTGGTATTGTGCAAACTGACTCACTAGCTGTATCCCGATGTCCAGGATCCTCCAGAGGACAGAGTCCTTCTTTCATTCAAATTCCAAGGATGCATGTGTGTGTGTGGAGATCTAAAAATGGCGAGCGAAGAAACATCGACACCGGCGGCGCAATATGAATTTAAATATATAAGTATTTTCAGTTTACACTGAATATTTGTTATCACATAACTTACAAAACGTGTGTTCAAAGTCATGCAAACCATATCCATAAACAAATGCCACAATATTTAGCTAAAAGATAATGAATATCATCTTGATTAATTTCCAGTTAAGTTAATTAATGCTGTCTCAGTCGCCAAAGTTATTAATTGTTAATTCATATATATGCATCAGATAATGATGTACTAAGTGCAAAGTATACATAGCTATGCCATTCAGAAAGTTATACATTTCTTTATTGTGTTTACAGGGACCGAAAGTCCGCTTTTATCCGTTATTGTTATTTATAAATATTCAGAAATTATTAATTTTGTTGTTTTTACAGTGCATCAAACAACTAAGCAGCAGCAAATTGTATTCTATATTGTGTATTATCCGTATTCTAAGATGATTTTTTTTACTTTATAGCACAGCTGAAGGGGAAACAGAGATGACTTACAGCAGGGATGGGCAACTGGAGGCCTGGGGGCCGCATTCGGCCCGCACCCTCACTTGAAATGGCCCTCAGTACAACTACATGCATTTGAGCATGAAATCTTAAAAGCGCAGTGTAAAAATGCACAAAATGACTTCTTGCAATTAATGTTGGTCTGCTGTTTATGCTATTTATACTGTTATACATGCATTTGAGCATGAAATATGTTAAGTTACTGCACTGTAAACATATTTAAAATTGCAGTTTCATCATATCTGGTTAAGTGCATGGTCCTATATGTGGCTCTGTGGTAGTGTCCATGAAATATTTTGGCCCCCTCCAGCATTTAAGTTGCCCATCCCTGACTTACAGTGACTTCAGTTACAACAAAAAGGTAAAGAAAAAAAACAAAAAGAACCGAGGGAGCCCTGATGTGTGAGAGACACTGGGCCTGTGGTGTTTTCTGCAAAGAGACTTCTATTGAGCCGGACCTGACAGGTGCCACTCACCTGTAATTAGCTGCCTGACTACCTGAAGACAGGAACAGATGAACACAGCCAGCACTCTAACAGACTACAGTGCCAGCTTTTACATCTAATCAACCTCTTTTATAGAAGAGTCTCCCTAATTGTCGTACTTCATCATCCAGCTGTAGTCTTTATTGTTTTAATTCCTCCTCTACCATTTATCTGCTCTCTTCTTATTTTGCACACCGCTGGTTAAATTACTGAGACTTTTATTGTCTCCTTGTTGGGTGTTTCTGCCTTTTTTTTTCTTCCTGAGCCTGCTTTATTAGCTCACTTTTATATCTCTTTAAAATACTTTGGAGCTCTAACTTTCTGAGAAGTGCTGTGTAATAGTCTTTCTCCTAATCAACTGCTGACATTATCTTCCATGACTGTGGGACCAGGCTAAATCAGTAATATCGCATGCAATCCAACAACTGAAGCAGCTGAAAAATCTTTGGAGATGCAAGAGTTACAGAGAATGATGAAAACACTCTGTTAGATAAATGTATAAACAGCCATAAAACGCAGCCACACAGCCACATGGCCAAGTGGTTATTAGCCTTTGGAAAATAGAGGGCTCTGATCCAGGGATAACAATGAAATGCCTCTGAACGCAGCAAAATGTGCAGCCTCTGATTGTTGCCCAGCGAGCCACACAGTGGAGTATAATGCTGTGTGATTACTGAGGAGAGGGTGATGATAATTAACATGTTGATAGCATGTTATTTAATCATTGTACATATTCCATTATGCACTCAACTGGTCAGTTCAGACAAACACTCCATTTGATTGCAATCAATGTCGGATTTGTGATTGAAATGGGAGAAAAAAAGACTTTGGTTCATGGCTGCTGCCAAGGCAGATACTAAATTACTTCATGCTCCATTAGTTCAGAAACATCATTAATATATTTGACAGTAGAGAGTAAACACATCTACAAAAAGGAGGGACGAGGCAAGGCTTTATAGAGAGCAAACGAAATGACGTATTTTTGTACCCAAACCAACCCAGAAGTAGCATCTCCATGGGGTCTATTGAGGATTCGTCTATGGGATTTTTGCATTGGATCATTGCAGAAAATAAGCTCTGTGGCAAACACACGTTTCTGATGCTGACGTGTTTTGTTCAGTACAGTAATAACGGACAATTAATATTAACCTGTCACATATGCAGCCGACAAAAGTAAAAAGATAACTTCATACTATAGTGAACTACACCACAGTCACATGACTTCTACGTCACTACCATTTAGCTTCAGACGATCTCCGACAAGATAACCAGTGGTTCTGACAAGCTAGAGAATCTGTCGTCTAATAAATTGTTTGTTAACATGATTTACGATCTACAAGCGTTTGTAAAAGCACTAAAAAACACGACTAGAGGCTGTGAGGCAGTTCCCATCCTGCTGTTGCAAAAGAACTCCGGTCCTATCTATCTCAATACAAAACTTGATTTATTACCTCAGAAAAATTTCTCGTGGCAACATTATGGTCTCAATCACTTGATTCAAATCTTTTTCAAGACAATATGTTGTTAATTGTGTATATAATGGTCCAATTTAGAAGAAAAGAGACGATAAAGAAGCTATTGATTTGGGGCGTGGCTACATTTGATTGACAGGTCGCTAGCATGGCGAGCTGTCAATCAGGATAGAAGAAAAAGAATCTACGACAATGTGTACATGTAAACGGCCGTTAACTTGTTTGTAGTGTTTTCTTCGAAGACCCTTTCAGTGTGTTTTCAGTTCTTGAAAGTACTTCAACATTTTGTTCATTTAAAAATGTCTTGTTCAGTGTTTGGTTGTACTTAAAGACACTCCAAGGGGTCGGCTGTTCATTTCTTTCCGGTAAGTAACTCTACATTTTGTATTAGGGTCAACAGTTTATTTTCAGATACACCCGTCCTCGCACCTCTACAGTCCAAATATGGTCTATCCCAGTTTCAAAAAGCAACGATGATGATGGACGTAAAACCGAACTCGATGCTCCACGGTGACTACATCCATTATTTATATGCAGTTATATATACTATTAAAAAGAAAATGGATCCGCAACGTATTCTGTGACTTTCTGTGTCTCAGGAATGTTTTATATTGTGTTGTATTGTAGAGAAATGGGGAAATACGTCATAGCACCTCAGCAAGCAAGGCATCAGTATCCATGGTGATGTTTAGTAAACAGTAGGATTCACTCGCACTCTCCATTGAAAGCATCAATTCACTCGTGTCCGTCCTCTACACATGGAGTGCCCTCCACATGTGTGAGTGTGGCTTCCTGTGGAGAGATCCTGTGAAGTGAAGGGTGATTGGGAAGGTACCGGTTTGGGAAAGGACCTCTCTGGAAGTACGAACCTCTCAGGCCGCACAAATGCCACTTCTGATACTTGAAACGATGACACTGAACTGGCACTTACACAGATGAGACAAACATCTTCTGGATAGTTAAATACTGATACGATGCACTGTCTGTGTGCACACAGACACACATACTCCACATCGTCCCCTGTTCCTCTCTGCTCTGCGCTAAACAGACATTATAATGCACAAATCCCCCTTCCCTTCACTGTATAATAGCGCGGCCAAGGGTGCACACTTGGCAGTTCTAATTTGACTGCATAGAGACAAACCAGGCGGCAACCTCCGGGTCTGAGCAGGGAGGCCAACCAGGAAGTGCCTTAAGCTGCATTCTACCTAAAATTCCAGCAGGGGGTGCTAAGTTTGACTGCAAAAAAAAAAAATCAGTCCATTGATTTCAGTGCAAAATTTGAAAACTCCTCACTTGATTTATTACCTCAGAATTTTTTTTCAGGACAACACTATGGTCTCAATCGCTAGTAAAAAATCTTCTTCAAGACAATTTGATGTCAATAGTTCTCATAATGGCCCCATTTAGAAGAAAATAGAAGATAAAGAATCGTATGATTTGGGGCGTGGCTACCTTTGATTGACAGGTCACTAACAAGGCGAGCCATCATCAGGAGAGAAGCAGAGCAATGCGTATCCACGGCAACGTGTCAATAAAGTTATATATAACGTTATATAGATAGAAAAAAGGACGTTTACCGATTTGGTCTCATAACTTTGACCCTTTCACTGTATTTTCACTTAATGACAGTTTATGTCAAAAATGTCTTGTTCAGTGTTTGGTTGGACTAACAGACACTCCAAGGAGTCGCTGTTCAGTTTTCTGAGGTCAGTAACGTGCTCCATAGTGGAGTCAGAAAATAAAGAAAATGCTTCATGAGGCTTCATTGGCACATCACTACATGTGGCTACGCCCACTTCTTTTATAAAGGCTGTGGTTTTAGGGCCTTCTCTTTACGCTGAAACATTTAACACTTAAACTCTGACATATTTAGTCTCTTAACAAACAAAGGTCATTGCATGAAGCATTTTCTGATGAATAGTTGACTTTTTGCTGTAAATGCCAGTTTTTCTAATTTGTTCTTGCTCATTATCCCTTACATAACAGCCATTCTCACTCTTCTCAAGTAGAACAAACTCCATTTCGGGATTAGATTCATTTTATTTTGTCAAACTCAACATTTGGGGTCATAATGTGTCTCTGACCCAGATATAATACTGTCAGACAAACAAGTAAACACACAATGTGCAAAACCAGATTTTTTGACTTTCCTGTGATGTTGTTTTCGTCAACTTAAAGGCACACAACAAATGAGCTGTCGTCTCCAACAGCCTTAATAGTCAAAGAGTGTAGAATGTCAAACTCAGGTCAGCCTTTTTTAAACCTTTCCTGTCATTGTTGACAGTGCTTTTGTAAACTTACAATTTTTTACATGTACACACATCAAACACACACAGAAATGCACACACACTGTTGAGCAGATGTCTCAGTGTTGGAAGCTGGTCCCAGAGCTGACGCTCCGAAAACAAGCCCTCTCTTTGTGCTGTTATGAACTGATGCTGTGATGTACAACTTCCCACTGCTACTGTCTCCCTCCCACTCTCTGTATCTGTCTCAGTCTCTCTGTTTCTCCCGTCTGCTCCCTCAAACTCTCTGCCAAAGTCTCTATTGCACTCTTTTTTTTTTACAAGAACACCCTAAACCTTAACCTAATCGGCCAGACTAGAAGGACTGGACCAGATAAGATACTGTTGCTAGGTTTTACCAAGTTGTATTTCATTTTTTTTGTTTTTTATTTAGTTCCTGCTGTTTAAAATCTACACATTGTGGTTTCATTACCTAAAGTTAACCATTTCCTGTGAACTCAAACATTTATTTTGAAAAGCCATGATGCATGCAACTAGGAGAAAGTGACACATTGTCCCTGACGTCCAAAACTGAGGTAAAGCATGTGTCTTATTGCATGCTGAGTTTAATGGTCAGTAAGTGACAAGTTGGGCTCAGAATGTATTGGAAAAAGCAAGCGATACTCAGATCTGTACACCCCAAGAGGCAAATATCAGACAGCTATCACAAAACCTGGGCGATAATGACTAAACTATCTGCAGATATCTTTAGAAAATCTATTGTTATAATTGCATCATTTTAATGATTTTTGTAAAATGTGAATCAAAGCAGAATACACCAACTTCAGAATTAATTCTACCTTATGTTCTATGTCTCCTGTGTTAGGTTGTCCAACAGTTTCTTATGAAAGTAGTTATTTTAACTCTTCTGGTAGTTTTGGTTAGTGATGATGTCCCAACGAAGCCTCATGAACCATTGTCTTTATTTTCTGAGCCCACTAGATGGAGCTCTCTGATCAACAAAGGGCTGAAAACACACTCAAAACCATTGCTAAAGCCTGTTTTTAAAGACTACCATTTATTGGGGTCAAAAAATAAATAAATGGTAAATGGAGTGCACTTATATAGCGCTTTTATCCAGAGTGATTTACACTACACACTACGCTCATTCACCCATTCACACACACATTCATACTGGTGGCAGAGTCTACCAGGGCACACTGGTGCCACCTGCCACCATTAGGAATTCATTTCAACCTGGTCTCACAGGAATCCGTGAAATAGCCACGGAATCACTCAAATTTCCGTGAAACTGACACGGATTTCGCTACAATGCAAGTTAATGACAGTCATATCCCGTGGCTATTCCAACATACAAAGTGATTATGTACATTCATTCATTCATTCATTCATTACCATTAACCGCTTATCCGCAATCGGGTCGCGGGGGGCTGGAGCCGATCCCAGCTGTCATTGGGCGAGAGGCGGGGTACACCCTGGACAGGTCGCCAGACTATCGCAGGGCTAACACATAGAGACAGACAATCACACTCTCAGTCACACCTACGGGCAATTTAGAGTCACCAATTAAACCTAAGTGCATGTTTTTGGACTGTGGGAGGAAGCCGGAGAACCCGGTGAGAACCCACGCTGACACGGGGAGAACATGCAAACTCCACACAGAAGAGCCGCAGGCGGGAAAATAAAACATATATTTCTAGCTAGAAATGTGATCAAATCCATTTTTATGCAGAAACTAAGTCAAAATATTGTTTTTTTTCCACAAAAAATTAGAGAACTGTCTGCCATGTTTTTTGTTCTGACTGCTGGGACCTTGAAAGTCACGTGACTTGGAACAAACCAATAGGAAAAAATATCCATGGAATAGCCACGGGATATGACTGTCATTAACTTGCATTGTAGCGAAATCCGTGTCAGTTTTTACGGAAATTTGAGTGATTCTGTGGCTATTCCACGGATTTTGAGTTAAGCGAATGGCTATTTCACGGATTCCTGTGAGACCAGGTTCATTCATTCACACACCGATGAATGCAGCATTGGGAGCAATTCGGGGTTCAGTATCTTGCCCAAGGATACTTTGACATGTAGGCTGCCATGGTCGGGAACCACCAACCTTCCAGTTACTGGACAAACACTCTACCAACTGAGCCACAGCCATGACCATAAGGCCCCTAAAGCAAATGGCTTTAGGGGCCTTATGGTCATGAGGCTGAACTGGCATGTCACTAGTTTTTGTGCCTAACCTCAACTGTACATGGGCCACTGACTTGGGAGGACAGTCTCAAAATCCCCCTATAAAGTGCGTATTGTTTATTTCAAAAACATCTGTACCAACTAATGTACATGTACCATTAGTTCTGGGTTACATGATGAACTAGGGGGCCGATAGCTGAGAACACATTCACATAAACTGGTAATTAATAAGGTCTATATGCCATCACCATGGACCGCCTAAGGGACTGTATAAAAGCTGTACTTACTGTCTTTACCTCACTGTACACGGCTCTCAGCTCAGTGTAATGTCCTGTCGTAAAGCAAAAGCTGATTTTATTGCTGTCATTGTGCTATATTAGGCCTCTAGTCAACCCCCCCCCCCCTCACCCCCCTTCACCCCCTGCCTTTCTCTCTGCATTGCAGTAGCAGCATGTCAGGCTGCTCGTCATAATGAATCCATTTAGGGCCGGAGTGATTAGGTCTGCCGTCTGCTCTGTTCTGCACATCTATCAAACCAGCGTCAAACTCATTTTGTCAATTAATAATCCCATATTAGAGCCGTGGTGTGTGTGTGTGTGTGTGTGTGTGTGTGTTTGCCACAAAGTGTGTGTGAGTTTACTCTCCTCAGCCTGTATATTAGGAGGGCAGCAGTCATGGCTTTTAGGAGGATTGTTTCGAGAAAAAAGTTGCAAATTTACTAGATTTAAAGTAGCAAATCTGCGCGAAAAAAGTCGCAGATTTACGAGAAAAAAGTGAAAAAAAAAATACTTTTCTCTCGCAGATTCACCACTTTAAATCACATAAATCTGCACATTTTTTTCTCATAGATATGCCACTTTAATCTCGTAAACTTTTTGCTCAAAATATATATATATTTTTTTTACCGTTCTACCTATGATTTCCTGTCACTACCTTTCAAAATAAAAGCACCCGTTTCACACTGGATGGGGCCTTTTCAAAATACAAGCATCACAACATTGTAAAACACCTAGAAAATGTACAAACATGAAAAAACAAGCTAATACAAATACAGCAATAGGAACCTTGCTAAATGTAATTTACAGTTATAAATGGAAAAATGATATAGTGATTGGAGTATTTACTACTTTTTACTGCTATATTTGATTTACTCCACATTAACAGTCTTATCATAAGATGTATTCTTATCAGTAGCAGCTCAAAACCAGATAATTTACTGTATTTTATAAAGCGATTAAATTAATATTAAGCAGAATTTAGTTCAGAGTTTTGGTCCGGCCCCCGCAACCTTCAACCCCTGTTGCTTCAATTTTATATTGTGACGTCATGAAGGCGTAGAATGAAGAAGAAGTAATGTGCTGGTGCTTTCATGGACTCCAGAGGGTTAACAGTGTTACTTTTTTCCCAACCACACTTTCTACCTTCTCTCTACAGTATATTTTTTATTCAGGCTTTGTTGGTTTTTATTTTCCTTGATTTGCAGCTTAATGGCTTCTAGCTTGGTTGACAATTACTGTGGATTGCAACAGTATTCTTCATTGTGAAATGAAAGAAGGCTGAAGGTTCCCAGGCGATTTAAAAGATATTTCATGTTTAATAGGATTTATGTCTGAAGGCTCAGTTCTTCAGTGAAGGCTAGTATAATTAAATTTATGACCCTGTTCATGTAATATTACACATTATTATTAGTATAAGTAGTCTAATTAGTCCAACCGTTTAATTTTATTGCGGCAAACTTAAATCCTGTAGCTGCGTTACATGATTCACAGCTGAAGGATAAAAAATAAGCTTTGACAGCTCATTGATGCTCATGTAGAGTTTTTATCATTTTTTTTATTTAAGGGTTTTTAACAGGATTCAGGCGCCCCCAGGCGAATTTCACTCAAGACTTGAATCACCATGAAAACTTCCAATTAATGCAGGAAAAGTACTCAAACGTGTGATTAAATGGTTTCAACACACACACACACATACACACACATACATAATATGTCTGAGTTCATTTGGTATTTACATTTTTCATATTTGGTATAGAATCAATAACATAAATGTAAATGATGGCGTTTAACAGATTAGGAAAATACATTATTGTGATGTGATTTAAAGCAACATAGATGAAGATGTGGCATATTTTTGTGATTTAGCATCTCACTCTGCCTTCTATACTACTGTTATTAATAGGAACAGCTGTACACATGCTTTTGTTATTATTACATATGACGTACTAAACATCAAGCTGGTGCAACAACACAAGACATAGTAGGCCAGCTAACACAACTTACTAATGTTAGTCCAAGAGCAAGAAGACAACCTCACCTTCTGATGTACAACTTTTATGACAGGAAGCTCTATAAAAGCCAGTCCGTGATTTACTCTACTTGGCGGCTTCTTGCTCGGTCACTCTCTATTTCTCTCTTCTTAGCCTTCTCTGTAACGTCCTCTTCGGTTTTTGAGGTCATGGCAGATCTGGAGAACATCAGAGTGAGAACCAGAAAATATTTTCTTAGTGAAATATGATCCAGCTTTATCAAAATCACTGACAGAGCTGTACACATGCTGTTGTTATTATTAAACTACTTATGACGTTCCAAACATTAAGCTCGTGCAACAACACAAGACAACTTACAACTTACTAAACAGCAAGCATGCACCTTCACCTTCTGCTGTATACCTTTAAGACAGGAAGCTCTCTAAAAGCCCGTTTAGATTTACTCTCCTTGGCAGCCTCTTGCTCGGTCACTCTATCTTCAATTCACTTCAATAAGGCTTTGATGGCACAAATGATAAAAAACAATATTGCCAAAGCACAAGTACAACTTTTTCCAAATCTCAAACTCTATCTTTCACTCTTCTTAGCCTTTTCTGTAACATCCTCATGTGTTTTGAAAAGTGCTCTATAAATAAAATTAGTATTATCATTATTATTATAAATAAGTGTAGCACCAAAATTAATTTGAGGCTGCTATTCTTTGGTAAAATAGTCATGTGATGTTGCTCTCTAAATTAAATACCAGGTTAGTGTTTACGGTCCACAAAATATATTTTTGGGTCAACATGATAGAAATACGACCTCCCAGGTTCGGAACTAGTTACAGAAAAGTCTGCTTCTAAGTAAACTTGGCTACCTTTATATAATAAAAATATTCTATGAAAGCGCCGGAGCACGACTTCTTCATGACGTCAAAAAAAGACACAAAAATGATCAAAAAAGACACAAAATGACTAGAAAAAAGACACAAAATGACAAAAAAGAGAGACAAAATGACAAAAAAAGACACAAAATGACCAAAAAAAGACTCAACAACGGACACAAAATGACAAAAAAGACACAAAAGAGAGACAAAATGACAAAAAGAGAGACAAAATGACAAAAAAAGACACAAAATGACAAAAAAAGACATTAAAAGACACAAAATTACAAAAAAAGACACAAAATAACTACAAAAAAAAGACATAATAACAGACACAAAATGACCAAAAAAGACATGAAAAGGATTCAAAAATGGACAAAATTGTCCAAGACTCCATAGAGTTAACATTGGCTTCACAGACTGGCAGAGTGTGTCACAGGCCTGAATCCCTGAGTGGAGTCCTGATTTAGACCTTTTCAATGTGATAAACTTCAAGAAGTGGTTTGACATTTTGGGAAATTTGCTTTTTTCTTTCATGCTGGGAGTTAGATCAGGAGATCAATACCACTCAGGGACGGAGTGCAGGGATGCACTCTCAAACATCTCATCCAACTTTTAGCAAGAAAGCAAATGATTTCCAAAATCAAACCATCTCTTTAAAATGACAATAAGATGCACTTAAAAACATGTCTGTTCTCACTCTGCAGGTGTTGGTTAAGCACACTCAAAAACTACCAGCTAGCTGCCTGTCTGAGAATTTTGTGATACTTATTTCCAAATCTCCTGTTTTTTTCCCCCAATGAACATAAGCCATAACAGAAAAAGCATATGCAGTATTTGTGCTATTTAACATGTAATTTCTAAAATTAATCTAAGCAAATATATGACATTTGACAGCAATGGTATCTATAAATCTAGATACAGGTGCATCTCAATAAATTAGAATATCATAGAACAGTTTATTTATGTCAGTAATTCAATTCAAAAAGTGGAGATAAAACATTATATTGATCCATTACACACAGAATGAAGCATTCTTAATTTATTTAATTTATTCAAATTATAATGGTAAAGATAAATGGACCTGCACTTATATAACACTTTGCGACCACTCAAAGCATTTTTACACTACAGACTGCGCTCATTCACCCACACATTCATACTGGTGGCAGAAGCGACCGTAAACGGTGCCACCTGCCACCATTAGGAATTCATTCTCACACCGATGAACGCAGCATTGGGAGCAATTTGGGGTTCAGTATCTTTCTCAAGGATACTTCGACATGTAGCTGCCATGATCAGGGATTGAACCACCAACCCTCCGATTAGTAGCAACCGCTCTACCAACCGAGCCACAACCGCCAATGATTATTTGCAATTGCAACATAAAGACAAAAGAACACTCCTCCCAACTCCCCCAGTCCTTAACTCATTAACGTATTTTGGCTGTTTTTGAATACTTTTGATTTTTTTCCTTCATGTACCACATAAAAAATGTTTACTATACCCATATTTGGTATCCATTTTTTCTTCACCTATATGATCTGACAATTATTTTTTCAATTTAACCTACTTTATCAACATATTGAGCCCAGAAATACACAAAAATCATGAAATCCGAGTTGAAAGATTATGAATTTCTGAAATGTACTAAATTTCTTAATATGCTATTGCTACACTTAATGGCAAAAATCGCACTGGTCTGTTGGACTTGAACAAAAATAAACAATATTTTTGTTGCTTAAGCTTATGTATTCAGTCATTATTCAATGGTATACCTAAAATCCATGTGAAAAAAATTACTTCTCACTGTTCTCAGGTCAAATATTTATATGCGATTAAAATGCGATTAATTTAGATTAATTAATTACAAAGCCTCTGATTAATTAGATTATTTTTTTAAATCAAGTCCCAGCCCTAATATTAAAACTAAATAGAAAAATGTCCCATAAAACATGTATATTTATAGCCTTGTTAGCTGCAACTCTTCAAAACAAACTATGTGCAAAATTACATATTATCATAATTATCTTATCTTATTATCATATCTTTGGTTTTACATGACCTGGGAATGTCAATGTTGAATGTTTTTTTGCTAAACTTCACATGATCTGATCAAGACGGCATGATCATAGTAATTGTATTTATGTTTATAATATTTATATTTATATAGTAATTTACAATATACATGTATAGGTATTTACAATGTAATATAAATAGTTTATAATATATATATATATATATATATATATATATATATATATAATTGTTTATAATATTTGTATGTGACTATATTGATTATTCATATATATATATATATATATACATATATATATATGTATATATATATAGACCTGTTAAGGGGTAGGACTCGATAGGTTTTTTTACTTCTTCCTACTCCCTTTCGAGCTTGAAGAAAGTGTCTGTTTTCTCAATTTTTTTTTGCTTTTTTGTTTTGTTTTTTATTAATTCATCTATTAATATTTAAACTTGTTTTTTTGTTGTTTTTTTTACTTGCTTGCATTTTCGAAACAAAAGACAATCAATCAATCATAGAGCCCAAAAGGGTTAAAAAATTGAAGCAGTATGTTTAAATCTGCCTAGAGCTGAAAAAAACAAAAAAACCCTTCTATTGACGTTTTTGAGGGGAGACCAGTCTCTGATTTTGTTCAGATGAGTCAGAAGTCATCAACTATGTGCCTCTACCATCCACAGAATGTGTGTCTCCTTTAAATAAACCACCTCTGGGTGGAAGCTAATAATACAGACAGTGACATGCAGAGAGCACATCAAGCAGCCAGCAGCTAAGAGATGCTTTTTGTTGTTGGGCCAAATTACAGAATTATTCTCAAATATATGAATCATTCAGTGATAGCAAATGCTTTTGAATTGGATAACAAGAGACGAGTCATCAAGTGAAACAAGAACACTTACATTTTCAACATTAATCCTCTTTAAAAAAATAATTTATCAGGGAAGAGATTACCTTTGCTTTTATCATTTCAGCAGAGCAAACTAGCAGATATTAAATCTTGTTTGAAGTTATCATATCAATTGACAATTTATTATCCCTCTGCCCTCTGCAAAGCCTGCTATTATTTACCCTTTCTGCACAGTGTTGCTTTCCAGTCAAAGGAATTAATATGCAACATTTTGTAAACCCCACAATCCTCTTTTAACCCTCATTTCAAAGTTTAAAAATCTAAAAAAAAAAGAAAGTATTTTTTTGGGGATGAAACTTCTTCTGCATATAAAATATACGTACATATAAAACATATACAATTACAATGGTTCATTTCACGCATTTGCAAAAAATGCAAAATTGTAAAATACATATTTTTTAAATCAATGTCATGTAAAACCATTGCATTTTATATGTAGGTCTTTCCAATATACATAAAAAACGTTTTAACATTTATTAAAAACGAGTGAATTATCCTCATTATGAACCATTATCTGTGAGAGGTAAAGAGCACCATTGTACTAAATGTTGATTGAGATGGTTAGTAATGGAGTGAATCATGAAATATAAATTTGATTTTTTTCTGGTTTTTGACACTTTTGGATAATTAAACATTATTGCTGTTCCTGAGAAACGAACATAACAGAAGGGTTAAATCAGGACAGTCAAAATGTTCATTAATATATGTAAAACAACCATTTTTGCATTGGTCTATGGAGGAAAAAAATAAAAAGGAGAGACAGATTCTAGCGGAGTATGATGGGACATATGTTCCAATTAAGGATATCTCGAAGGTGTGTGTGAAGCAAAGTGATGCTGTCATGACTGAGCGGCCTCCTCATCTCCTCCTCTACTCTCTGGATAAATCACACAGTGATGGAAACCATGTGACTTCATGCTACTGCAACATTAAAATCCTTCTTATTATATTAAGAGAGTTTTTAACCCTTTGGAGTTTGGGGCTATTTTGTCGGTTTTTGACTCCTTTCATTCTGCCTGTATAAACCACTTAAACAGTCTTCACCATGTTTTCAGCACAACCTCACCTTATGACCTGATTATTATTTTTTTCATTTTGACTTACTGGATCAACATTTTCAACACAAAAAACGCACAAAAACACACCAAACACACACACAAAAACACACTAAAAACGCATCTTTTACAGAAAAACCCCACGTAAAAAAAAACATACTTTTTTTTTTTTACAAAAAACACCCAAAAACTACAAAAACACACAAAAAACACATAAATGACACAAAACACACACACACACACACACACACACACACATATTGACAAAAATCCCTCAAAAAACATTAAAGATGAAATATTGCACTAAAAATGCTGAATGCAAACTGCAAAATTTGAAAAATCTCTGAAAGAACTTACACTTGGTCGAGATGTTTTTTTAAAAAAATCTTTGCTAAAAAACACACTAAAAACACATCTTTTAAAAAAAACACACATAAAAAACCCACTTACAACACACCGAAAAAAAAAAAAAAAATATATATATATATATATATATTTTTTTTTTTTTTACAAAAAACACCCAAAAATTACAAAAAACACACATAAAACACACACAAAAACACATAAAACACACATAAAAAGACACAAAAACACCCAAAAAACACACACACAAATTGACAAAAATCACACAAAAAACATTAAAGGTGAAATATTGCATTAAAGTGCTGAATGCAAACTGCAAAATTTGAAAAACCTCTGCAAGAACTTACACTTGGCCGAGGTGTTTTTAAAAAATCTTTGCTGAAAAAGAGTTAATGCACTAAATTGGACATGGAAACTTGTAAAAAAAGCCAAAACTTTAGAGTTGAGCTGACAGCAGGGCTCCATGCTGCTTCGTTTTACGTTGTGACGTCATGAAGAAGTCTTGCTCCGGCGCTTTCGTGGACTCCAGAGGGTTAACAGGATAACTGTTTAAGTGTACACCATTCTGGATTTAAAACCATCCGTGTGTGTGTGTATATATTTGTGTGTGTGTGTGTGTGTATGTATGTGTGTGTGTGTTCCACTAGAGACCCGATGTTAACAGCATTTCAGTTGTAAATCCTTCCTCTCCTGTGTGTGTGGTTTTCCATGCATGAGTGCGGGTGTTGAGTCTGTCAATACGTGTGTGTGTGTGTGTGTGTGTGTGTGTGTGTGTGCGCTCCATGTTCAGAGCGGCTCCGTTATAAATCTCTGTTCTCCTGGGTGTGTGTGCAACAGGGCGAAGCTTTGTCGCCTGACAGGCAACATACGGAGTGAAAACGCTCCTCCAAGATGTCTGTCATGTCCTCCCAGCCACCGCACTCTCCTGGGACGCCAAGTAACCATCCTGCTTTCCACTTCTTCTTCTCCTCCTCCTCTCCCCGTCTACTGTACCTACTGATGTTTCCTGACTCGTTCAATGCAAATTTGCTCTCTGCATGAAGAGTGAGGGAGATACATTTCACCACAGCAAAAGAACACAATGGAGGATCCAGTTAGGAGCAGATATCCACATTTTGTTGGACGATATATTGTCACAAAAATAATTGCGATAAACATGATAATATAGACCAGGGATGGGCAACTTAAATGCTGCAGAGGGCCACATTTTTCATGGACACTACCACAGGGCCACATATAGGACCGTGCACTTAACCAGATATGATGAAACTGCAATTTTAAATATGTTTACAGTGCAGTAACTTAACATATTTCATGCTCAAATGCATGTATAACAGTATCAATAGGAACTGTGATTGATTTTTTTTACACAAAATTTTTTTGGACACAACTATTCACGCTCTCATTCACTCCTACGGGCAATTTAGCGTCACCAATTAAACCTAAGCTGCATGCTTTTGGACTGTGGGAGGAAGCTGAAGGACCCAGAGAGAACCCACGCTAACACAAGGAGAACATGCAAACTACACACAATTCACACAAAAGAAATTCAATAATAGTCTTTTAAAGCATGTGTCTTAAACTCGTGGCCCGCGGGCCAATTGCGGCCCTTGTGACGATATTTTGTGGCCCTCACCTTGATATGAAAGTTTAATGTGAGTTTTATATGAATGTCTCTTTACCGTGTTGTGTGTGAAAGGTCCCTTTATTGCTCCAGCTGGAGCTTTGTTTCACTTGTTTCTATGACGACGTTAACAAAAAGAAAGGCAGCTGCTACCGGACCGTATTATCTGCTGTGTTGTTGTTACCGGAAGAAGTGGAAATGTTATGTAATGTAATTTTGTGTCTTTTTTGGATAATTTTGTGTCTTTTTTTTTGTAATTTCGTGTCTTTTTTTTGTAATTTTGTGTCTTTTTTTGGTAATTTTGATACTGCCTCCTGTTGTTACCGGAAGAAGTGGAAATGTTATGTAATGTAATTTTGTGTATATTTTGGGTAATTTTGTGTCTTTTTCTGGTCATTTTGTGTCTTTTTTAAAGTAATTTTGTGTCTTTCTTTTTAGTAATTCTGTGTCTTTTTTGGGGGTAATTTTGTGTCTTTTTTTTTTAAGTAATTTTGTGTCTATTTTGGTCATTTTGTGTCTTTTTTTGGTAATTTTGATATTGCCTCCAGCAGCCCCCAGGTAATTTGAGTTTGAGACCCCTGGTCTACATAGAATAACTACATGTTAAAGCCAATTCTTGTGAATCTTAAAAGTGTCTCTGTGGTTCACTCGAGCTTCACTCACACTGGGAAGAGTCAGAACATAAAGTGCTTCCCAAATGATGTAAATGTTGCTTTAATACAGTTTAGCCCCTGGTTTTAAGACATCGCAATAAAAGAAAAATATGCAATAGACATTTTTATATTGTATTGACGACATATGCTATATCCTCATATTACCCAAATCCTATCTGCAAACCTTTCCCTCTCTTCTTAATATTTCAACAGAGGAAGGTTAAATAGGAGTGCAATAAGCTTAGATAGCTTAATTTTGGGGTCTGGTTGCCCTCATAGGATAATCCATTACTTGTGATATTTCAAGAAAGGTTTGTTTTGAATATTAGTGACTTAAATCCGTGCTCATGATTTCCTTGATCCCATTACACTACATATTCAAAAGAAACCATATTGAGATGTGCACAGTGACTTTTTTTACTACTACTACTCCATGTAGCCGACTCAAGTTTTTTTTGTGCAAAATGTACAGTTTTTAAAGCACTCCAGCTAGTTTGAACCTTGGCTTAATGTATGGCCCTTTAAACAGTTTTTACTGCAAATTCAACACAGCAAACAAACAGTGAACTGAGCCTATTAGGGACTTTTTAAAGGACGGGGTCGTTAGCCTGCAGAGAGCTTTCCTCAGGCTTTCTTTCTTTCTGCTTAATGCTACACAGCCAGTATAACAAGAAATATGCCTTTGATCATATTTTCTCTTTCTGTAATGTTATGTTCTTTCCCACTGCTGTTGCATGATCCTACAGGGCTTCGTATTACCAGGCAATGGTAATTAGCTGTGTGTTGTGTGAGCAAGCCAAGTCATTTAAAATTAAAAGAAACTTTAAAATCCATACCCATGAGGCTGAAAGTCACATTACATCGGAGTCTACTGATGTTTTCTCAATAACATAAGAGGTGCAGGTCCTACACTCATCCACATGCTGAACCTGCTGAAGGATAGGGATATTTAGCTTAGCTTAGCTTAGCTTAGCTGTAACTGAACTGTTATTTAAAACACTAAATTACTTAAAAAAGACACAAAATGACAAAAAATGACACAAAATGACAATAAAATACACATAATTACCAAAAAAATACACACAATTATTTAAAAAAGATACAAAATGACCCAAAAAAGACACAAAATGACCAAAAAAAGACACAAAATGAC
This sequence comes from Centropristis striata, assembly GCF_030273125.1. Taxonomy (NCBI): domain Eukaryota; kingdom Metazoa; phylum Chordata; class Actinopteri; order Perciformes; family Serranidae; genus Centropristis; species Centropristis striata. The sequence goes on along the minus strand of NC_081528.1, from coordinate 6,099,394 downwards.
CAAAAAAGACACAAAATGACAGAAAAAAAACCTAAATTACTTAAAGAAGAAACAAAATGACCAAAAACAAAGCCACAGAATTACCAAAAAAGACACAAAATTACAAAAAAAGACACAAAATTACTTAAAAAAGACAAAAAATTACCAAAAAAAGACACAAAATTACAAAAAAAAATTAATAAAAAGGGACCTTACACACACAACACGATAAAGTGCCATTCATATAAAACTCACATTAAACTTTCATATCAAGGTGGGGGCCACAAAATATCGTTATGAGGGCCGCAATTGGCCCGCGGGCCGCGAGTTTGAGACACATGCTTTAAGAGCCCCGGCTCTAACACTGCTAGCATGAATGTTAGCATTTAGCTCAAAGCACCAGAACCACCACAGTGGAGGAGAGATGAGTGTGCGGGTGAGCGGTAGGGGTGTCACACAGGTCAGGCGGCTGATGTAGCAGTTTGAATAAAAAATTAATGGAGACATGATCAGACGGAGCTGAAGGTTATGACAAAACTGTTAGATGTGTGTTGAAGTGAGCCGGGAAAAGATCAAAGGTGTTCGAGGGTCTTTTTATGTACAAATTGATTGAAGACAAACATGTCGATAAGTGACGGAGCAGGCTTGAGGTCTGCAGTTAATAAAATATCAGAAATGGGGAGAAGAGAATGAGACAAAACTGGATGAAATCGCTCTCAGGGAAACATAAACAGGTCAGTTCTAGTGTTGTACATGCATGCATGCTGAGTTTAAAGTCTTTTTTTAATGGAATGCACTTTGATTCAACTGATTGAACTATGTACTCGACAGAAAATTAGACTTGACGAACAAATCTATAAAACAGACTCAAGACAAAACAGACTTCATTTATTGCCTTTTTTTCATCTCCATAAGATATTATCAACACAACCTCAACTGCATAAGGAAAGAGTTTTCTCGGTTTGAAGAAAACGGCTCAAGCAGTGGTGATTAAGTGCAACTCCTTGGAGTGTCTGTTAGTCCAACCAAACGCTGAACAAGACATTAAATGAAAATACAGTGAAAGGGTCAAAGTTATGAGACCAAACCGCTAAACGTCCTCTTTTCTATCTATATAACATTATATATAACTTTATTGACACCTTTCCGTGGATACGCATTGTTCTGCTTCTCTCCTGATGACGGCTCTCCTTGTTAGTGACCTGTCAATCAAAGATAGCCACGCCCCAAATCATACGTTTCTTTATCTTCTATTTTCTTCTAAATGGGGCCATTATTAGAACTATTGACATCAAATTGTCTTGAAGAAGATTTTTTACTAGTGATTGAGACCATAGTGTTGTCCTGAAAAAAAAAATCTGAGGTAATAAATCAAGTGAGAAGTTTTCTCATTTTGCACTGAAATTAATGGGCAGATTTTTTTTGCAGCCAAACTTAGCACCCCCTACTGGAATTTTCGGTAGAATGCAGCTTAAGGCACTTCCTGGTTTGCCTCCCTGCTCAGACCCGGAGGTTGCCGCCTGGATCCAACATGACATTACTACTATGTCCGCATGATGGCGGCAGAGGAAAGGTAAATGTAAGTCGTATTTTACTGCCTGTACAAATGCCTTATACTGAGGTTTTTGAGGGTAGACCAGTCTGTTCTAAAACCTGAATGTCATTCAAATGTAATGGTATGTACAGTATGGCAAGGTCTCTTCAATCTGGTTATGAATAATGCATGATCTGGACTGACCATGATGATTGAAATGTCAATGGGGATGTAGCAGCATGATGTCAGGGGCAAACATAATGAGCTCCTCACATGAGAGTGTAGTGTTAAAGTTTAGGGGGAAGGTTAAAGTTGGCATTAAAGATTAAAACAATGCCTCCAGCAGTCCAGTTCACCATGCCATTTACAAGAAAATAGAAGGTCGGGCTTGTTTTAAAGCATGGGTCTCAAACTCGCGGCCCGCGGGCCAATTGCGACCCTCGTGACGATATTTTGTGGCCCTCACCTTAATATGAAAGTTTAATGTGAGTTTCATATGAATGGCACTTTACCGTGTTGTGTGTGGAAGGTACCTTTAATTACTTTTTTTTGGTAATTTTGTGTCTTTTAAAAAAAAAAATGTTGTGTCTTTTTTAATAATGTTGTGTCTTTTTTAAAATAATTTTGTTTCTTCTTTAAGTAATATAGTTTTTTCCTGTCATTTTGTGTCTTTTTTGGGTCATTTTGTGTCTTTTTTAATAATTTTGTGTCTTTTTTTAATAATTTTGTGTCTTTTTTTGGTAATTCTGTTTCTTCTTGAATTTATTTTTTTTATGTCATTTTGTGTCTTTAAAAACAATTTTGTGTTTTTTTTGGTCATTTTGTGTCTTTTTAAGTAATTTCGTGTTTTTCTGTCATTTTGTTTCTTTTTTGGTAATTTTGTGTCTTTTTTGGTCATTTTGTGTCTTTTTTTTAAAGTAATTTTGTGTCTTTTTTTGTCATTTTGTGTCTTTTTTAAGTAATTTAGTTTTTTTTCTGTCATTTTGTGTCTATTTTTGGTCATTTTGTTACTGCCTCCAGCGGCCCCCAGGTTATTTGAGTTTGAGACGCCTGTTTTAAAGGGAGGAATTTTTCTTTAACTCCAGCCAGGTATCACGAGGCCCCATCATGTCAATACTGACCCTTGATTAGATCGTTCATCATCAATGCCATATCAACAAGGAATGAACTCAATCACTTTCTTTCTCTTTGTATTTTTATCGTTCTTCTCTAGCTTTGACCCATCATCACCCCGAAACAATTCTCAGAGGTTGGTTGTCATGTTAGATGGATGAAGCCATCAGCAGACAGTCTGTGGTGTGGAGGGGTGTTAGGTATGATGAAGGTACATGACTTACAAGAGATTCATATAATATTAAATATCAACAGCTCAGTCCAAAATAGCAGCTGAAGTTTTCGCTTCCATTGGAAAGATTCTACACCACTTTTCTTTCTCTTTTCTGTAAATCCACAAATTGATTAACCCTCTGGAGAGAAAGCTCCAAATCCAGACTTCTTCATGAAGACTAGAAAACAAAGCAGCGTGGAGCCCTACTGTAAATTTACCTCTAAAGTTCTGGCTGTAAACTCCATGAGGCCAGTTTCAGTTTGATGATGATATACCAAGTAAAACTGGAGACAAGCTCAAATATTTTTAGTATAAAATGATAGAACTGGATGGAACCCTCTTATATGTTAGATTTGACACCTTTGTTCACATTTGCAACATTTACATTTTTTTTATTGAGCATGATAGTGTTTTGAATGTAAAAAAAAAAGATTCAAAATCACATTTTATATTGGACTAAAGGACTAAAAAAGACACAAAATGACCAAGAAAAGACACAAAATGACTAAAAAAAAGAAACAAAATGACCTAAAAAAGACACAAAACGACCAAAAAAAGACAAAAAAGACAAAATGACAACAAAAGACACAAAATGACTAAAAACCCCCACAAAACGACCAAAAAAAGACACAAAAGACAAAATGACAAAAAAAAGACACAAAATGACCAAAAAAGACACAAAATGACAAAAAAAGACACAAAATGACCAAAAAAGACACAAAATGACCAAAAAAAGACACAAAAGGAGAAGACAGAATGACAAAAAAAAAACACAGAAGACATAAAACGACAAAAAAAGACACAAAATGACCAAAAAAACCCCACAATAAGACATGAAAATAATTCAAAAATGGACAAAATAGCCCAAGACTCCATAGAGTGAATCTATTTTCTGCATGTGTTTCCTTGTTTCTTCCACCTCTGAGCTGCGGTGGACACTCACAGGGGTCAGCTGCCACGTTAGATGGATTAAGCCATCAGACAGCCTGTTGTGTCTTCTCACCAGAGATCAGATGAAGGAGAGGTATTAGGACGCGCCATCCACTTAATGAAATGTAAACAGAAAGTGGAGACGGACACGTCCGGCAGCAGAAACAATAGCTACTCTGGTAAAACAGCCTGCATTAGAGCTGCAGCAGTAGAATCGGTTGTTGTGAAGCTGTTGTGTGTCTCTGTGTCTCTAATCCAGCCTGACCCCAAACCCACTCTCACAGGTCAGCTGCCATTTGAGATGGATGGAGCCATCAGCTGCTCTGACCTTTTTAGTCCAAATTACTGACTACTGGCTGCTTCTGCAGCCTCTCAGGCTGACTCTATTTCTTTTCTCCCTCAGTTTCTCTGTTGGGCATCCTCCTGCAACGTATTTCTAAAATTTACCACGATTTGTAATAGAATGGTCAGAGTTTAAGTGACTAATATAAGTATATCTGACATATAGAAAAAACAAAAACTATGAATTTCCTGACAAACTTTCCTGACAACTTTATTAACCCTCTCATTTTGTGTCTCTTTTGTTCATTTTGTGTCTTTTTTTTGTGGCAATTTTGTGTCTTTATTAGTCATTTTGTGTCTTTGTTGTGTCTTTTCTGGTCATTTTGTGTCTTTTGTTGTGTCTTTTTTTAGTTATTTTTTGTCTTTTTTTGGTCATTTTGTGTATTTTTTAGTCATTTTGTGTCTTTTTTAGTCCTTTAGTCCAACATAAAATGTGATTTTGAATCTTTTTTTTACTTTCAAAACACTATCATGCTCAATAAAAAAAAAAGAAATGTTGCAAATGTGAACAAAGGTTGCAAATATAACATATAAGAGGGTTCCATCCAGTTCTATCATTTTATACTAAATCTATTTGAGCTTGTCTCCAGTTTTACTTGGTATATCATCATCAAACTGAAACTGGCCTCATGGAGTTTACAGCCAGAACTTTAGAGGTAAATTTACAGTAGGGCTCCACGCTGCTTTGTTTTCTAGTCTGGATTTGGAGCTTTTGGAGTCTCCAGAGGGTCCAGTATCCTGTATATACATACATATATATATATATATATATATATATGTGTGGTTGCAGCCAGAGCCGGAGAAAAAAGCAAACTGCAAAATGTTAAACCATTAAAACCTGCTTAACGCTGTATAAAGGAATTCAGTTAAAAATAAATTAATGCCAAGAATGGTTCAAACCCTGATAAGCTAAATATTTCATACCCATTGTGTCGCCCTTATATAACACATACATTGCTGCATATTTAAAGCCCAGACAGGGATGTGTTGATGCTATTAATGAATCACACATCCCCGTCTCGTATTTATAGACACAATAGTTGCTGTTTAGTCACACAGAAGCCAGTCGTGGATGTAAAGATATCTGGATCATAAAGGAATGTATGCTTTATTGGTCCATAATGATAATTAGTTCAGTCAGACACACATTTGGGACGTTGTTGTTGTTGTTGGCTGTCTGTGTTCGGACCTCATCGATCCCCACAAGGGAGCAAGGAGCTCAGCAGGGAGTGGGCTGTAATGATGAATACTTCCCTCTCAGGGGGAGCAGAGAGTCTGAGCAGATGGAGGCTGAGGTGGAGGACGTTTGAAGAAGCAGCAAGTGACAGTTTAGCTTCAGGTGAGCAGAGTGACACACAGTGAGTCGACTGGCTGAGCTAGCTCACAGCTAATGTATTATTTCTAGGATACATTTTGCTGATGATTAATGGAAGAATAGGGTTTCTTGTTAGCCTGAGTATACCCATACTGCCTTGCGGCTCGATTTCATTTCAAACTACAAGACAGTCTGGTGTCAAAGGCCGTTTCTTAGCCCTGTTTTAGGGATCAATCACAGAACGGGGAGGGACGGCAAGACGATGACGCGTACTATTCGACAGATGGAAGATTGTAGTTTTGTAGTTTTCTTACTTATCCAACATGGCTGCAGCAGACGCGAAGCTCTCTTTGGATCTAGCTGCAGACAGTGTTCTAGATAGTTTAGAGCCAAAGTTTATTTTAAAAGAAGAACAACGTTTGACTTTACACTCCTGTTTCACCACCAAAAAGGATGTTTTAGCCTTGCTTCCGACAGGATTTGGCCAAAGTCTAATTTACCGACTAGCCCCGCAACCGCTCGCTGCTGTAACCACGGTGATCTGGCTACGAGCCGGGGGACAGCGGAGCCGCCCAGAGACCCCCAGCAGCTCGTCTATTGACCATAAAATCAGTGCAACATGCTGGAGAAAAACGTTGCAGAAGCAGAATTGAGCATTTTAGTCTCAAAGTAGAGATGGGCTAGTCTGGCTATGTAAACATCAATTTCTGTCGCTCTACATACGTCATCTGGTATAACTGATACGATTGGCTAAGAGCTACCTACAGACGCTTATGATAAACATTCTTATCGCCCAATAAACGGCTCTGGAGGATCGTAAACCACACCTCCTCTATGGAGAAATGAATAGGTGGTAACCAGACTACATCTCATTTGTGATATAGTCTGGCGTTAGCCAGGCTAGTTTTTTGTTATTCTCACTATACTTTTTGTTGGTATGTTCTTCAGCATACTGGTTGCAGATTAGTGTGAACAACAAGTGTTTACAGGAGCTGCTGTCAGCAGCAAGTGAGTCCAACAGACAGGTATCCAGGAAGAACAGGTGAAGGATGAAGTGCCCTTGAGCAAGGCGTGTGTTCACTGGTGTGAGGACACTCACTGTTTCAGTGTGTGTGTGAAAACACTGAAGCTTAACCCCCTGAAATCTTGGGCTATTATGTCCGTTAAAAAATCTTTAAAAAAAACACGCCTTCCCGCTTAAATGGGTTAAGATAACGCGATAATTTCTGCAAATACGACAGAGTTTACAGTGAACTCCCTTCACATTCCACATCAGGTTTTTTTCTCCAATTCATTGTTCAAAAAATAGTAATTATAGCTACTTTTAATTATAATATAACTTTTCTGTTTCTGTGTCATTTTTGACATTCTTTTGAATACTTCATTTATCACGCAATTTATTTATCAGACTATCAGACCTCTTCCATGTTTATTCTTTAGAGCAACAATAAACTGACGAGTGAACTTTTGCTTTTCACACTTTTCATCCAAATTTGCGAGCTGACTTGCTTTGTTTTATTTTTATCTTGAACTGAACAAACATTGTCTATTTTAATCGATTTTGCCTGAAGGACTGTGTAAACACGGGACCCCAATAACCTTTTCAACACCCTACCGAATAATTAAAGACATTTTAGATACCACTCAAAAAATAGGAGACATTTCTTACTTCTTTTACCTTTTTGAAAAGTACAGTGTCTTTACTATATGTGACAGTTGACTGTGACTCTCGGTATTAATAAGTGTTTGATCATCTTGGCATCAAACCACAATGTAGATACTCGGTAGATAATGTCTAAAATCTGACAAATGTGGGTGTTTATGATGGAAAGAAATCAACAAAGTGTCCTGAAGAAGGCTCTGGTGATACTATGAGGGTTTAATGTGACACAAAACCAACAGGAGAAACACTTTGAAGAGTTTAACTTGCTGTGTAAGTTAAACTCAGTGATCAGCAGGACTCAAAGGAGAAACCGTAGAAATGTTCGTCTACAGTCGTCCTGCTTCTTGATAGTTCATTCTCACTCTTTGTATTTATCTGCACTCTTTTGTCTCTTCTGTCTCTGCTGTCCAACACTGATTCCCTTTAATTCTGCGTCTCTTTGAGGTGCCACTCTTCCCTTTAACAAAGGCCAATGGTCGGATGCTGCGTTAGCGAGGGGAAAAAGCTGCCTCCGTATGAAATCTGACAGCCAGTTGGGAATATTACTCAAACCTCTGAGGCATGCACCTTTCAAATGAAACCAGAGAGAGAGAGAGAGAGTAGCTGGGAGAAAGGGAGAGGTAGGAGGAAAAGCAGGAGAGAGACTTTATGATGCGTTAAAATGATCCAAGGCACAGTATCCATTCATTCTCATGAAGCGACAAAACTCTGTTTCCTTTTTTTTTTTTTTTTACTGTCAACCTCCTCCTCCCACTGTCGCCTCAGAAATCTGTTTCCTGCCTCTGTCTCTTCATTTCTTACAAAATAAAAATCAGGTTTAGAATCTCAAAAGAAAAACAGACTCTAAAGGGTAATAAATGATCAGTTTATGATTGCAAACATAAAAAGAGGAACTAGAACAGAAACGCTGATTAGACGTTTCTTACCGTGCAGACAGGAATAAACTGGAAGAACACCAACGACTACTCTTAGTGTTCTGCCCCGTTTTAAAGAGATTCGGGGGTGGTGAGCAGGGGATTTTTTAGGGGGAGATAGCAGGTCAACAGTAGATGCCACATATAATTGGTATACGCCATCTGAAAGCTGGAGGTTAATTTAAGATGGTACTTGTGGAGAAGTGCCAACAAAGCCTCATGAACCATTTTCTTTATTTTCTGAGCCCACTAGATGGGGCTCTCAGCTTAACCCTTTTAGGCCTAAAACGGCTGTAAAAAGTGCCTGTAAAATCTCTGGGTGATTTTAAAATAACTCCCTAAAACCTGAAGTTTTTCTGGAAATTCAACAGAAGTGTCAACGCTTCCTACCAAATAATAGATTTTTCAGCCTCTGTAGCAGATAGAAATGAAAATTCAAAAAGTATTTGAGAGCTTATAGCTGTTATATCTGAGCTCCCTCCGCTATAGTTGTCTTCCACCATGATTTCAGTTCTGGAAAAGTCCCATGATGCATTGCGACACTTCCACATGTAATCCCATTTTGTGTCTTTTTGTGTCTTTTTTTAGTCATTTTGTCTTTTTTGATCATTTTGTGTCTTTTTTTGGTCATTTGTGTGTTTTTTTTAGTCATTTTGTGACATCTTCTAGTTTAATTTGATGCCAAGTCTGTGACAGCCTCCAAAGGAAAGAAACTAGCAGAAACTTAATCAAGTGTGTTGGCATTAGTGATGGATTGTGAATCCACAGGTAGTGTGGCCGAGCGGTCTAAGGCGCTGGATTAAGGCTCCAGTCTCTCAGGAGGCGTGGGTTCAAATCCCACCACTGCCATTTAACAAGAATAAGTAACTTATGACATTGTTCTATATTGCATGGAGTTCTTGAAGGTATAGCTAGGTCCATTAGGCTTGATGAGCTTCTGTGATCATAAGGTCACCAATTTGATGCTGACACAACAATCGATCATTGTCTTATTTTGGCTGACCAAGCAATCATTGACACAAGTCTTGATTGGGAAACGTGAAAGAAACATTCATTGTGCTTTGCCATTTGCCAAAAATAGCTATCTAGGAAATCCCTGACATGAGTGATGTGCTAATGAAGCCTCTTGAACCAGAGAGAGTCGCCCCCTGCTGGTCATTACAAAGAATGCAGGTTTAAGGCATTCTCCCACTTCAGGAAGTAAGAAAGGAGCAGTGGGTTTCAACCTCTCTCTTCAGCTTTCTTTGACACTATTTTTGGAGTTTCTTTTATACAAACAACTGCATGTCTTCCTCATTTTTTGCATTTTCAAAGTGGTGCACCGATTTTTACATCAAACCGATCTTATCTAGCGATCTTATCTACCTCCACAAAGGTCTGAAAGTGCCCCTGCATGTACGCGTACTTCTTGACTGTGTTGTACGTATGTTGTACTATAACGAAACCAAAAACTCAGGACACTTTATTTATGGTTGCAGTTCTTTTGTTAGTTTGTCCTGTAAATTGTTGCTATTTATTTTAAGTTCAATATTTTATTAACTACCTCAGACATTGTGATTTCCTTTATTTGTTACAGAAAAAAATGCTGTGTTATTTTTTTCCAATAAAATAAGATTCAAACATTCAAGGTGTATGCTGTGAGTATAAAAAAATCGGTATCGGCCAAAATCGGAATCGGCAGGTCAGGCTTTTTAAAAATCGGTGATCGGTCAGAAAATTGCAATTACTAATAACTATTTCAAACTATACTGCTTCTTCTGCCTCTCTATCATGACCAGCTTTCACACTGCCTCAAGACATTTCACTTAAAACCACAAATGTCAAACTCATGGTGGTGCTACACTGAACCATGTTTCTATGTCTGCAGAGAAATCATAGCAATCTATGCAATTCTTGTTGACATATTTCAGTCTGGAACAAAGTTGTGGTTTGTCTTGAACTGTCTATAGAATCAGTGTCAGGTCAGTATTTATTTATTTATTGGATCTCCATTAGCACCAGCACATTAGCATAGCTATTCTTCCTGGAGTCCAAACATTAAATCAAATTGTCCATTCTCCGAGATCATCAACAAAACAAAAACAACAACAACAACAGCCGTCAATACAGTTACAACCCATATACAATCACAAACACTAACAAACATGAACCACAAGACATGACGCAACACTTGTACAATAAAATTAAGAGTCCATACACAACATAAAAACACCATAGCATTACATACAAACAGATACCAAAAAATAAATAAAAATAGATAGATAGAGGAAAAGAAAAATCGTATGAATCCCTCTGAAGGTTTTGCATCATTGTGTTCCCACCTTATGATTACAGATGAGCTCTTGGAGAGCTTGAAATTACATCTCATCCAGCACTTACACTGATAAGCCCTTTTGCAAAAAAACGTGGAATAATATATATAGCTATCAGTCATTTTCTAACAGCATGTCAGCCTTTTAAAGTGGTGTTTTATCCATATATTGTGCTTCACAGTTATCTCTATCTCACTCTGATTCTTGCAGGCTGTTCAGTAAAGTGGCTCTAATTGGTGTTTTATTAGAGGGAGAAATGTGCCATATTGTATTTGGTAGAAGAATGAGGCCCATTAGCAGAGCACAGCATGGAGCATAGTGTGCTTATCTCACTGCTGAGACTGGAGGCACACAATCTATATTTCTACATTATACTTTCTCGACTGTAATACATACTCTACATATTTTTCTATTAATATTTTTCAATTGCTTTTGCAAAACTTTCCCATTTTAAAAATCTTCCAACATTTACTTTCTGTGAGGAAGGGAGAGTGTGCATGGAGGCAATCATGTTTCCAGTTATCTGTTTGGTAAATCAGGTTGAGACACACATGTTAACCTATCCTAATAAGAGGTCTGTCAGGTAGTGATATGCTAATGAAGCCTCATGAACCATTTGCTTTATTTTCTGAGCACACTAGATGGCGCCCTTTGTTCATTGAAAAAGGCTCTAGTAATGGTAATCTAGTGGAGTCAAAAATTAAAGAAGATGATTCATGAGGCTTCATTGGCACATCACTAATGTTTCATTCCATTTCCGTTTATTTCGGTCAATACATGTCATTAAAATAAAAGTAACAAACCAGAAAAAAAACATTGATCAAAGTAAACAATAAGTAAACAGAGAAAGAAAATTGATAATAGACATTTGGACCGAAATGGCTGAAGCATAGTTTATTACGCCTAGCTGTTACAACTCAAGTTAATTAAAACATTTTCAAATGTACAATCTGTTATTTATTAATAAAAGAGGAGTCATAAAAGAGAGAAAAGAGAGAAACTGCTTGATTTTCCCCCCTTTCTTCCTCCTTTCTTCCATCTTCCTTAAAAAAGAAGAAAAAAAAAGACACTCAAACATACAGAACATGTCATGGCATTTCCAAGATAGTTCATTTTAGCAAATTGCAGTTTCAGAAATCTTGAAGGTAGGACCAGGAAGGTGTGCAGATAGTTAATGCATTTCTTTGAAACCAAAGAGATGGCAGTGGTGGGATTTGAACCCACGCCTCCTGAGAGACTGGAGCCTTAATCCAGCGCCTTAGACCGCTCGGCCACACTACCTGCATCTGTGTACCCACCATGTCGAAAAAAAAAAGCCAGCATTGGAATATGTAAGTACATTATATGAAATACAATGAGATTTGAGTATTGTGGAAAAAGTGAAATTGTAGAGCTTTACAATGGGAAACAAGTGAAAACATTGTAATGTGAGCATGCAAGGAAAGGGTCAGGCAAGCATTGAGCTTATCTATCAAACCTGACAGCAAAGGATAGACCAGTAACCTCTAGTAACTGGAATGCAAAGCTGAAATATGCAGAATGACAGAGTAATGTCAATCACGGATAAGACAAAGTAAAGCTAACATCAGCTCTCCATGTGGTTAATTGCCTGTGTGGCTGTTGGAATTTAATTAGCGTACCCCACACAGATATTGCACCAATCAAATTACTGTACTGTGACACTGTATGTCTGTACTAAGAATATATGGACTCTGAACACTAACATAAAATACCTGGCAGCTGATTGGATGAACCATCTGTCTATCACCGTCACACACCATCAGGCCTGAAAAGGCAATTCAGCAATTCAGTGCCAACTGAGCCTCATGAACCATTTTCTTTATTTTCTGACTCCAGCGCCATCAAATGTGGTAAAAAAAAAAATGGTTCATGAGGCTTCGTTGGCACATCACTATTTTGGAGCCTTTGTCCAGTGTCAACTTGTGGGCTCCAAAAGTAAAGAAATGTTTCAGGAAGCTTAATTTGGACATCACTACTGAATAGTCTTTCACCACTATATTGGCCTTTAGACCAGGGGTCTCAAACTCAAATTACCTGGGGGCCGCTGGAGGCAGTATCAAAATGACCAAAAAAAGACACAAAATGACCAAAAAAGATAAAAAATGACAAAAAAAGACACAAAATTACAAAAGAAGACACAAAATGACCAAAAAATACACAGCATTACAAAAAAAGACACACAATTATTTTAAATAGACACAAAATGATTTAAAAAAGACACAAAATGACCAAAAAAGGACACAGAATTACAAAAAAAGACACACAATTATTTAAAAAAAAGACACAAAATCACCCAAAAGACACAAAATGACCAAAAAAAAGACACAAAATGACTAAAAAAAGACACAAAATGACCAAAAAAAGACACAAAATGACTAAAAAAAGACACAAAATGACCAAAAAAAAAACACAAAATGACTAAAAAAAGACACAAAATGACCAAAAAAAGACACAAAATTATAAAAAAAAAAGACACAGAATTACCCAAAAAAGTAATTAAAGGGACCTTCTACACACAACACGGTAAAGTGCCATTCATATAAAACTCACATTAAACTTTCATATCAAGGTGGGGGCCACAAAATATCGTCACAAGGGCCGCAATTGGCCCGCGGGCCGCGAGTTTGAGACCCATGCTTTAGATACTTCCACATAGAAACGTCATTCAAACATCCAATATTTTTGTGGATTATGCTATTATCATTTACCTTTGGTGTTTATAACTGTAATATTTTTCAATTTATATAACAATTCTTCCCTCATTCAAATTAATGGAAATAATGTCCAGAGGTGGAGTGGAGTTATTTATTCATATTTGCAAGAAAAAAAAGCTCAAAACAGTGCACCCTCACAGCTGTTGCATGTAAAAAAGTGAGCATTTGTTGCTTTATGCTTATACAAACACAGACAATTTGATTCAGCCGGTTAAAGTTGTTGTGCAGAGTGTAGAGATATGATTCTGGGACAAATAGCCCGGCAGCTTTGCAGCTGTTCTGCAGCCTTTCTGCATCCTTAATACAACCTCCTGTTGCAGAACAGATAACAGAACACAGGCCTATAAAACGAGGTAATCCCAGAGAAGCTAAATTGACTCCCACTGACTACTGACCACTTGGAGCATGTCTATATTTTTCCTCCATGTGCTGTACATTGTTACATGTCTTTCTTATTCCTCCATTTTCAGTCTGGCCCTTTCCCTCCTATATTTATATCCTCCTGTCCCTTCCTACCTGATTGTGTCCAATTGCTGCTGTATTTTTTAGCTGATAACTCTTCAGAGAACTATTTATTTTCTTCCTCCTCTAAACTGACACTGAATATCAGGAGAAAAAGTTGTGTGAGGTCAGTGAACATGACTGAATACAGTATTTTATTACAGTGGAGGTACAAGGGTTGAATTTTTAGAAGGTATGAAAGTGTAGTGTGTGTATTTAAATGTGTGTGCATGCTTGTTGTGTTTGGGACAGTGAGGCGTTGAGTAAGGTGCCTTTGAGAGGAAATGAGACAGTAAAAAGCTCTGTCAGGGCGGATTATTCTGGAAAGTGTTATACAAATTCTTTAAAAATTCTTTCTCCTTTCAGACTTTATGTCACTATGTATGACATCAAACCAATATACTGTTGCTGCTGCCCCACTTACATACTTAAAAGTAGACTGGACTATCACTGATCAATACATTACAGTTTGTTTTGTCACATATTTCCAATACATTTGATCAGTTGTAAACTGGTTGCTTAATGGAAGCCATTATTGGTTCAAATATAATGTTAAAGATATGAAATATTCATACAAAAGAAGCTTTTCCAAGTTATTATCCTACTTCAAGTGATCCGTTATCTCTTGGTGTCTGTCAAATACGGTTTATATATAAAATATAATTTAAAAAAAGTGTGAGTATCCTTTTACTCCTCCTTTTCTCTTCCTCCAAGCAGTGCCTACATTCCATTCATTCATATTTCTCCTTTCTGCTTTGGTAGTGACATATCAGCCAATTTTCAACCAAATGTGAGTTTACATGTTTTAGTGGCTTCACCACCTCCATTTTGGGGAATGTGCCCTAACATTAGGCTGGGATATTGCACATTTTCTATAATATTGACATGCCTGAAAGTAATAATGTCTTGCAGAACTGTTTTAATGGCAAACTTAGCGCCCCCTGCTGGAATTTTTGGTAGAATGCAGCTTAAGGCACTTCCTGGTTTGCCTCTTTGTTCAGACCCGGAGGTTGCCGCCTGATTCCAATAGGCGAAATGAAAGTGAGCACATATTATGACCAATTATTTTGCCTAAGAGTTACCAAAGTAAATACTGGACACATTTCTCTCAAACCACATGAATGTCTTCTGAACATTCTGACACTTAAACAGGCTTTTTCAGGCGGAAAAATAGGGAGAAAATTAACTTTGTTTAAGACCTGTTCCTGTACGCCGTATCTAACACATTTTTGTAATATTGTTAGTAGTGTAGTGACAACAAAGCCTCATGAACCATTTGCTTTATCATTTGACCCCACAAAAATGCTCTAGCAATGGTAAGAAAATACAGAAAATGGTTCATGAGGCTTTGTTGTCACTTGGCTAATTGTTAGCTAGCGTGACTGTTAGCTGTGTAAATATCTAATGTTGAATAAGTTCATATAAATAAATTATGTTTGATGTCAACAACACCACTCCCACACTTCCTCCTGAGTTTCTCTGCTATTGCTTATGTTACCATTTTGCTAACAATTGAACTTAATGGTAACGTTAGCCCTTGTGGCTCAATTTTCTTTATGCTAATATATTAAAGGAAAGGCTAAAACTTATAACCCAGACACAATTAAACAATTTTATCCTATCCAATCCACTTTATTTGTATAGCACATTTAAACAACAAAAACATCTCCAAAGTGCTGAACATAGAATCAATAATAAAACAAACATTTCCATACGAGAGAGGGCTTTGTGGCTGAAACCTGAGTAAAGTGCGTTGCAGTAGTCCAGTCGACTTGAAATAAAAGCGTGCATGATCTGTTCAAAGAGGTTAAAAGATTAAACGATTTCACTTTTGATAAAAGACGAAGATGATAAAAACAATATGTTGGATTTGCTGTGGAACATGATTTCAGCCCTGTCTTATATTTGACCAAACAGCTGTTGTCAAGAGCAACGCCACACACACAAGGCAGTGCTTGTTAAGGTTATGTCGAAGTGTGTGTAATAAAAGTTATAGTAGTCTTAGAAGAATGTGCAGCTCATATTTTGTGTATATTTCTGCTGAGTTTAAATGCTAATATAAATACATACATGCTTAGTGATGCCTGTCTTGTATGCACCCATGCCTCTGTGGTTTTTTTTTCTTTTTGATGCTGTGTTTGTGTGTGTGTGTGTTGCAAAATGAACACGGTTCTGTGTGTGCTATATCAGCGTGAGCCACCTGTTCTTGAAGCACTGTGGCGAGTGAGAGGTCTGGATCAGGCTGAATCCCGTAGAGTTGACACCTGTCAGCTTGTCAGGCCGTCTGCTTAACTGTCCTGTCCTGCACTGGATCGCAGCTTCCAGCACTGATAACCCACAGACCATGTCTAACACTGACAGCTCCACCGCCCTACGCTGGGACGTCGGGGGGAGACACAGACCACAGAAGACTGAGGAAACCAGCACAGAGCTCAAACGATGCTTCATGTCAGGAAGTGTTCTGTTTCGGTGAGGTGGAAAACATCGTTTGAGGGTGTTTTTATCCTTTATGGATAGAAATGTGTGGATAATAATAAACAGCAGGTTTGGCATTCTTAAATAAGAAGTCCTTACAAGGTAAATTAAAGGACAAGGCTTTTATGATTTTCCTAAGCCCAGTTTTTAATTGCAACAACACCATTTGAAGAGGACTATTTGTGGACTGATACACATTTTGTGCTATAGGTTGAAAATATAATACACTGTGCATTATAATGAAGGAATATTTATAGAGTGTGGTTAAATTATGTGTTTTTGGATAACAATGTATCTTGATGATACAGAGCAATATATTATATCATGCTCTGTATATTCTACAGGTATATTAGTTTATATTATATGTATATTCTACAGGTTGTCCTATAGGCATCCTTATAAGTGTGATCAATTCAATATTGGTTTGGTCTTTTGGGATTTGTTAGCAAAAACCAGCGTTATCCTTTAATGTCTTGTCTTGCTAATTAAACAGCTACATATACAGTAGTGATGTGCCAAAAAAGCCTCATGAACCATTTGCTTTATTTTTTTACCCCACTAGATGGCGCTCTTGGTTTAAAAAATGGCTCTAGTAATGGTAATCAAGTGTGTTTTCAGCCCTTTGTTGAACAAGGAACGACATTTAGTGGGCTCAGAAAATAAAGAAAATGGTTCATAAGGCTTCATTGTCACTTCACTACAAACTATACAGCTACATATACAGCATTACATTAAATATTAGATATGTAGAATTGTTTGCTAGATGTTGGACTACAGTAAAAGCAAGTAGAATCATGATATTGTCAAATCAGGTATACATTTGACAAGGTTTGGTGTTGAAATTATTACTTTCTTTTGTAAAAAAGAGCAAACTATGTAGTGTAGATGCATGCTCACATTACCATGTTTTCACTTTTTTCCAAGTGTAAAGCTCTAACCTTTCACTTTTTCCACAATACTCACATCTCCTTATTTTTTTATATAATTTATTTACACCTTCTAAAGCTTACTGTTTTCTTTGACATGATTGATGCATGTATTAAGGTAGTGTGGCCGAGCGGTCTAAGGCGCTGGATTAAGGCTCCAGTCTCTCAGGAGGCGTGGGTTCAAATCCCACCACTGCCATTTAACAAGAATAAACAACTTATGACATAGTTCTATATTGCATGGAGTTCTTGAACGTATAGCTCGGTCAATATATAGGCTTGACGAACTTCTGCCTTTTAAAAAAAATAAAATAAAGCAAATTGTTCATGAGTCTTCACTGGCACATCACTAATAAGTAGTTAAAGCTATTCTATGTGCATCAGTTGGTATCATAAGTGATGGAGAAGATGAGCTTAATCAGATGGGAAACCAAGTAATAATAAGTGATGTGCCAATGAAGCATCATGAACCATTTTCTTTATTTTCTGAGCCACTAGATGGCGTTCATGCTCTAAAGGAAAATATATGGTAATTGAGTGTGTTTCTAACTCTTTGTGGAACAGAGAGTGCCATCTAGTGGGCTCAATAAATAAAGAAAATGGTTTGTGAAACTTCATTTGGCCATCACTAAAATTGTAACTGTACATTTTGTACAGTTATCCTATATTTCCAGATGATGACTGACTAATGACTTTAAGGATTTGTGGCTGGTTCTTTAGTGCCACCATGAGGTTTGAACTTGTTGAATAGAATTAGAGCTGGTCAATAGAGGAAAGTTTTTGTGACTCTGCTGTATAAAATCAGGCTTTATTTGGCTTGACATTTGGTTTGGCATTCCATTTTGTTCCCCAAAAACCATAAAATTGGACAACAAACACTCTCAGCAAGTTCAGAGAGTTCTTGCGTCATCTGTAGGGAAAAAAGTTTAAAGGAGAAATCTGTGTGTGTGTTTGGCTCAAATACATGTCATGACAGTGTGAGTGATGTGTCTCTAGTGGCGTCATGCATCATCCACAGACAGCAAGATTTAACTGATTTACTGTGCGTGTGTGTTCGAAAACCACACCTGCTCACAGATTAGCTGTCATGACCACACACACATACATACTGATATCTGCACTGCATCTCTCTGCTTTTACACTATACACATACGCTATTGAACCATGGCCTTGAGTGGAAATATTTGAACACAAATAACAACAAAAATTTGTAGAAACACCCACAAAAACCATGCAAATAATGACCATCCAAGCGCCACCGGCACTCTTCTTTTCCAAGTCTTGTTTGTTTTCTTCATCCCCCCAGTGTTGGTAATGGCTGAGGGTCCTCAAAAATGAAATACAGAAAATAAACTTTCTCTTCTTTTCTTTTCTTTCTTGTCCTCAAACTTCCAACATCTGGGGCCAAAGTCACAAAACATTGCAAGGCTAAAAGTAGCTCATAACTTGCTTGTTTAGGAGTAACTCTTAAAAAAAGAGCTGGTGATTAAGGATGTGCTGACAAAGCAGGTATATCTCCGACATCTGTCAGTAGAATATTACATCAAACAATAAATGCCCTCTGACAATGTGGATTCACCACATCATCTGACAATTCACACCGCTTCCTCTTGATGTTTACTGACTACAACACTAAAAGCCGACTTTATGGCGATAGCTGGACTACCTCATGAAATATGTAGTGAAGTGACACCTATTTCTAGAGAAGTGCCAACGAAGCCCAATGAACCATTTTTTAAATTTTCTGTCTTCACTAGATGGCGGTCTTTGATCAACAAAGGGCTGAAAACACACTCAATTACATTGCTGGAGCCTTTTTTAAGCCAAGAGCACCATCTAGTGGGGAGAAAAAATAAAGAAAATGGTTCATGAAGCTTCGTTGTAACTTCACTAGAAATAGGTGTTATCAGACACATGTCCAAATTATTGCACCATAATTATGAGAAATCATATATGGATACCCACTACTTTAATGAGCTACCAATCCCAAATTGCTCCTGATGCTGCGTTCATGGGTGTGTGAATGAATTCCTGATGGTGGCAGGTGTCACCATTTAGGGTAGCCTCTGCCACCAGTATGAATGTGTGTGTGTGAATGGGTGAAGGAACACAGTCTGTAGTGTAAAGTGCATAGAGTGGTCGCAAAGACTAGAAAAGCGATATACAAGTGCAATACTATCAATACTATTTACATACATGTATGGTTCACGACTGCTGCAGCTAAACCACTGACCAAGGTTTAGGGCCAAAACCTTCCTGGTTATGGGTTTTAAAAAAGTTTAAAAAGTAAATAAATATATACGTTAATGCCTGCAGTGAAGTAGTTCTGAGGATGACGTGAGCCACGGAAGTTACGTAAAAAGTTGTTTACTTTTGATTTCACATGGGACATGAACCCTGTTCTCCTGGTGAAAGTCACTGACAGAGACCCAAAACAGCCCAAGACCCAAGACTAGTGATGTGCCAATGAAGCTTCATGAACTATTTTCTTTATTTTTTGACCCCACAAGGGTGCACTGTTGGTTTATAAAAAAAGGGCTCCAGCAATGGTTTTCAGCCCTTTGTTGAACAGAGGGCACCATCTAGTGGACTTAGAAAATAAAACAAATGGTTTATGAGGCGTCATTGGCACATCACTACCCAAGACAGCCAATCACAATTTAATTAAACATGACATCATCCAACCCCGCCATTTTCTTAAGCTTAATAGTTTTTCCAATTCCTTAGTAAAAGTCTGTCTCAACAGCTCTGTGAATAGGTTAAAGAGCAAACTCTCAGCTGGGAACTTTAAGTGCTATTTAGGAGTCCAAGTGGTAAGACAAAATGAATATAGCCCCTGGATTTAGAAACCTTTTGATACATTTTTTCATGTTTTCATCTTGATGACAGTGGAAACAGTTGGGTTTTGTTACCTTTCGACGGAGCCAGGCAAGCTGTTTCCCTTTATTTCAAGCCTTAATATTAAACATAACCATCTGCTGGCTGATAAGAGTCATATCAATCTTCTCATCTAACCAAAGATTCTGCAGCTTTCTTCATCTGTCTATGTTCTGTCAGAGAAGCAGAGCCATTTATAATGATGAAGTGCACTTGGGGAGAACCCCCTGAGCCCAGTACAAGGGTTAAAATAATGGGCCCGCCTTAATACTTAAGCAAATAACTGTCCCTGTAGTTTATCATTCAGTATTGGCTGCTCTGGTCTCCTTTTGGCTCTGCAGCCAGTCTCGGCCGCACCCTGCCGACTGAATGAGCAAACATTATTGGTGTGTGAGTGGTTGATTTGTGCCAGCCATCTCTACCTTGTTATGGGAGAATTTTCTAGCAGAGTGCTAGACAAAATGGCACCCGCTGGACCAGATCCAAAGAGATAAACCTTTTCTACAGTGATCATCCGCCAAGGTGAAAGAAGAATTTACTTTCAAATTTTTGGGCACTTATCCATTTGCTCCGAGCAAACCTGGAGAGTGATGAAAGCATCAACACGTCCTTGTAAACTATGCCCTTCGGTTTGGCCTAAGGCCATGTCTTTTCAAGGACTGGGAACTGACAGGTTGGATGGAAATCAATGAAAGATGAAATGCTATTGCGTTATCCTCACAAAAGAAGGATAAACCTGTCACTAACTTTCTATTCATATTAACATTCAATTGTATCAAACTTTTCTCATATTTTTTTGATATAAATGATATATTATCTTATTCATATTTACTCTGTTTGTCAGCAGGATTACGGAAACACTACAGACCTGATTTTCATTGAACTTGGTGGAAGGGTGTCACATGGGAAGACCATTAAAGTGATCTGCCAATGAAGCCACATGAAGCATTTTCTTTATTTTCTGAGCTCTCTGTTCAACAAAGGGGCTGAAAACACACTCAAAACCATTATTGCCTTTTTTATAAAAAAGCAAGAGCGCCATCTAGTGGAGTCAAACAAATAAAGAAAATGGTTCATGAGGCTTCATTGGCACATCACAAGATTAAAGTGATGTGCCAATGAAGACTCATGAACCATTTTCTTTATTTTTTGAGCCCACTAGATAGCGCTTACAAAAAGGAACAAATGTTGATCGCAGGGCAGATACACAAATCACTTTTCACTTTCATTAATATCACAAGATAGTTAAAAGTGTTGTTTAACCCTCCATTACAAGTTTCAAACATTACAAGTTTCAAACTTATATTAGCTACCTATGGTCTGCAGGTCTCAATGATCTGAGCTTGTCTTAGAGTAAAAAAAAAAAAGCACAATGTATAGATTCATTTGACTAAACAAATAGCCAGATTGAACATATTGTGCCTTGTGTCTTTATGGCAGACTACTTTATGTCAAAGATGAACAAGGACATTTGCTTTGAGACCATTTTCGAATGTTTAAATTGTGTCACATAATAACATCTGTGTTCCCAGTATGATTGTATTTAATTGTAGTTTTTATTTATTCAAAAATATTTTTGGGCATTTTATAGCTTTATTTGATAGTGGAAATATTCAGATGGACTATGGCATGCTCTCTACCAGGTGTGCCACCGGGGACACCCCCCAGTATGATTTTATTAGAAAATATGTTCCAAACAACACATGAAAATATGGTTCTATACCAAAATGAATGTCTGACACATGAAGAACTCTGGGCAATAAAATACACCACATCTTCCATGTTGTTTCCACATTATGACTTAAAGCTCATTAACACACTGAAGCGGGAAAAAACGACTTCCTCACTCCGGAAATGGGACCATCGGAGGAGCATGTGAACGCACCATTGACCTCGGCAGAAGTCTGAGCTCTCCAAGTGCCATTTTAGTGAACAATATGTGTGTATCATCACATTTTTTCATGCATTTCAGCCACCTTTCCCTCCAAAAGTCCTCCTGCATCATCACTCACTGCTCCCTGTGCAAAAGCACATCGACTTTATGAATATTTTGTTCCCCTCTTTAATAAAGTGTGTGTGTCAGGTTTTGTTTTTCATTAATTTTCTTCATATGAAATGGTCAGCTAAAATAGGGAGAGGAAAAAATATATATATTAAAAAAATAATAAAATAAATAATAATAATAAAATAAATGCATTTAAAACCATGAAACACATCAAAGTGATCTGCAAAAAGGTTACATTTATTTGCAAATAATGTAATAAATGAGCCAAAACATACAACATAGCTTTGTTTTTTTCAGATTACCCAGACACATGAGCAAAGTAAGTGTCTCCATGGCACATTTATGCCTGTTGGTCCTATAACATCAAATCAAATCAAATCAATTTTATTTATATAGCCCAGAATCACAAATCACAGATTTGAACATGTGCATTATACTCTGGTTATGGTTAATATTTGGAGCTTTGAACTTAATTCAAAGGCAAACTCGGCCAGATTTTGGGCCTCAAAATGTTGCTGTTTATCACGGACAAAATGCAAGCGCTGCTAGCACTTCCTAAAGAACCTAATTAACAGTGTCCCCACGGCACGTCAGGCAGGTTAAAGTGAGCGCCCCGGGAGAATCAGAAAGTATTTAACTAACAATGTGACCCTGCTCTGTTGGCCATAAGGTTTTCAAAGCAGTTAGAGTTGTCACCTGTCAGGGGACGGTGCACCCGCTACGCCAGCATCTGTCCCTCTGACGCACACACACACACACACACACACACACACAAATAAAATGACTCTTTTTGGATACAAATACAGCTGCTCTGTGCCCTGCGTCTCTGACCTCCAGCACCTGTCCTTTCTTGTCCACAGTGTTAGAGTCCACGGCCTCTAAAGTGCTGCAGCAGATGGGAGCTGATTCCCAAACTCACCTCCTGACTCTCCTCCTGTGTACTCGCTTACCCTCCAGGCACCTTCGCCCACATTAGCATACAATTACCTCACATTATTATTTTTCAACTTTTTTAGCTTCCACATAAAAAAAAACGGCTGGTTAAAACTAGTTATTCCACCAGTTCAGAGTTTAACCAATTGGTACCTTTTAAAATGCTCAGCAGAGTTTATTATTGTGCATTGCAAACCCTCTAGAGTCCATGAAACCACCTGCATATTACTTCTTCATGACGTGAAGACATAAAAATGAAGCATTGAGTCTTGCCATCAGCTGCCCTCTAAAGTTCTTGCTTGAAACTCCATGCCAGATTTTTTTTGATGATATTCGGCCAAGTAAAACTGGAGATAATGTCAAATATATTTAGTATAAAATATTGAACTAGGGATTATCCTCATTTTACCTGTTATATGTTATATTTGCAATATTTAAAATTCTGTGTTTTGAAACATAATTTTCAAGATCAGATTTTATGTTTTCCGTTGTTTCTTTTGGGTTCAACATTTTTATCAAGTAAGTCAAAGTTAAACATTAATTATCAGGACATATAGGTGAGGTAACGCTGAAAAATCTGATACCAACATGGCATGGTGAAGATTTTTAACAGATTTTTTAACAGACATAATAGCCGAAGATTTCAGAGGGTTAAACCATTTTTCTGTGCACTTTAAAGACTTCTCTTTCATGCTGGCTGAAAAACTGTAAATGAAAGTAAATTAACTTGTTTTTCAACTGGGTTGAAAATATTGAATGTATCCTTTAACATGACTTTTACTGTTCCATTCTTTGTTTGTCCTTCGAAATTACTTTTCCAATTTATTCTACTGTATTGGACAATTTAGTTCATAAGCCTTGTAAATCAATATAAACAAAAGTAAGTAAACACAAAATATGACTGGGCCTAAAAGCTGATGTTAAGAATTGGACAGATTTGCACCTCAGAACAGTGTTTACCACAATGTTGGAAAAATGAATATCTTCACCAAATGTGTCAATCAATACATTTACTGCTAAACTAGTGATGTCCAAATGACGCTTCATGAACCATTAATTGTTTTTGTTGACCCCAAAGGAGCTCTTTAAAGATAATGGAGCGGTTTAAAGATAAAGAATGGAGGATAGGCATTTCATTAGTGATGGCCAAAAGAAGCTTTATTAACTATTTTCTGAGCCCACGAGATAACACTCTCTGTTCAACAAAGAGTTCAGAGTAGTGATGTGCCAATGAAGCCTCATGAACCATTTTGCTTTTTTTTTTGACCCACTAGATATTGCTCTTGGTTTGAAAAAAAAAAGGGCTCTAACAATCGTTAACAAATGCTCTTTGTTGAACAGAGAGCGCCATCTAGTGTGCTTAGAGAATAAAGAAA
The DNA here is from genome assembly GCF_030273125.1 of Centropristis striata. Lineage (NCBI taxonomy): Eukaryota > Metazoa > Chordata > Actinopteri > Perciformes > Serranidae > Centropristis > Centropristis striata. The sequence continues at coordinate 6,075,250 of NC_081528.1, read as the reverse complement.
ATGTTTCATGAGGCTTCATTGGCACTTCACTAATTTAAAGCAAACTTAATTGCAATTCCTTGAGCCTTTTTCTTTAAACCAAGAAAGCCATTTGGTGGGGTTAACAAATACAACTAAAGGTTTATGAAGCTTCATTTGGACATCACTACTTTCAAACCCTTTGTTGAACAGAGAGCACCATCTAGTGGTGATGTGCCAATGAAGCCTCATGAACCATTTGCTTTATTTTTTGAGCCCACCAGATGGCGCCCTTGGTTCATTGAACAAGGCTCTAGCAATGGTAATCAAATGTGTTTACAGCCCCTTTGTTGAACAGAGAGCTCCATCTAGTGGAGTCAGAAAATAAAGAAAATGGTTCATGAGGCTTCATTGGCACATCACTCTCATCTAGTGGGCTTAGAAAATAAGCTTAATTCAGCCATCACTACTTACAACCAAAAATGTCAACCTACAGGTGGTGCTCAATCACAATGTAGGGGACAAACAAATTCATAAGCAATCATCATCCGGGACAATGAATGTTTGGACCACATTTTGAGCATTTATCATGATTGGTGTTTTTGCCAAATTTGAGAGATTTCCCATTCATGGTCACAGTAACCTTGACCTTTGGCCTCCAAATTCTAATCAGTTCATCTTTGAGTCTAAGTTGTTTGTGCCAATGGGTTTGCCAATACTTACACTAGCTTTCCAATCACACAGTCATTTATGTCATTGTTTAATATGTACGTATATTGATAGGTGCAGCTTCAAAGAAACATTTCTACAACACAACTTTATGTATTCAAAGAGTGTGTGATGTATTGATGACTGGGGCATCCATCTGTTTTTAAGACATCACTTCCTGTTGCGTTTCTCCCTGTCTATGTATTGTGTATGGAGCCTTGTGTAACTACTTGACCCTTTTACTTGCAAAGTTACAATCAGCTTCTCAAACGTGTTTACTGATTCATAAAACTTTTCTTGCATAAAGGAGGGGCAGGAGGTGGGTTGTGTTACAATACTCTAACTCTGGAGTCACTTTCAAAGTTCTGTCAGGAATCAGCACCTTCTGCTTTGCTTTTTTTTTTGTCTTTGTACCTGCATTGGGGGCGTAAGCTAATTATCTAAAAATAATAGTGTCATAATAACTCTAAAACAACTTCTTACAAGTTGCTTCGTCATGCTTTCAATGCGCTGCCATTCACTTTGTTTTTTCTTATACTACGATGTTTACCCTCTATTTGTTTTTCTTGAGGTTGTTTGGTTTTAGTTTCTGAGTATTTGACATTTATTTTTAAAGCAGTTTCCACGCTCTCTGATCAAGCATTTCACAGATGGTGATGTGCAGGTGCACAAAAAATGTCCACTGTAATATTTTGGCACACTAAAAAGTCACATTAAAACAGCTTTGGAAAATGATATTAGAGATAGTCATTATTGAATTAATGGTACCAGTCTTGGTTTCTCCCAATGTAAATAATCCTGTAGTGTGCACCCTTCAGATCAGCTGTGTAGGTTGCACACTATCATATCAATATGTCAAGTCTGGGAGAAAAAAGTGTCTTGCAGTTGGTGCAGCACCGAACAGATTTTCAATATGTTGGCTGAACTTAAAACTGCTGCAGTCTAAAACAACAGCCCAGTAATAAATGATAATGACCATGTTAGACTGGGACTGTTTCAGAGAGGTGTTGATTCAACTGTGTAGTCATTTGGAGGGAAAGTTGTCATTCTGGCATGCAAAATCACACATAAAACTGCTTTGGAAATGGTCTTGGACTGATATTAGAAATAGCCATTATTGCATCAAACTATGCAGGCAGCAGTCATGGACGAACGCAAATGCAATCTGCTGGTGGTTGATAAGTGCCATACTTGATGTAAAAACATTTTTAAAGAACTAGTCTGTAACAACAATTTTGGATGCATTTCCTGGCACTGTGTTGTGTTCCCAATCACAATGATGAAACATCCAAATTACATTTGCTGTAGCTCTGATTATCAATGGCAATTAAGACTCATTAGTATGTTACAAAATGTTTGGTTCTAGAAATGTGGTAATGTAGTCATTATAATAGTGATGTGCCAACGAAGCCTCATGAAGCATTCGGTTTATTTTTTGACCCCACTAGATGGTGCTCTTGGTTCTTAAAAGAAGGCTCCAGCAATGAAGCATGAACAGAGAGCGCCATCTAGTGGGCTCAGAAAATAAAGAAACTGGTTCATGAGGTTTCATTGACACATCACTACATTACAGTCTCCCACAGTCCAAAGACATGCAGCTTGGGTTTTACTGGTGACTCTAAATTGCCCGTACGAGTGACTGATAGCCTGGTTGGCAATTAAGACTCATTAGCATTTTACTTAAATATTATCTGACATACCAAACTGACAGAAATGAACACAAACTTTCTTTACAAAATATTTGGTTCTAGAAGTGTGGCAAGGTAGTCATTACAGTCTCCCAAAGACATGCAGCTTGGGTTTTTTCCCGTAGGAGTGAATGAGAGCATGTCTGTCTTTATGTGTCACCCTTGTTACGGTCTGGAGACCTGTCCAGGGTGTAACCCGCCTCTCGCCCTCCAGCCCTGGAGTTGAAGCCCTGGGTTTAGGATAATGAACCAATCAACATTGTAGATATTAGTGAAGTGACAACGAAGCCTCATGAATCATTATCTAAATTTTTTGACCCCACTAGATGGTGCCCTTGGTTCATTGTAAAAGGCTCTAGCAATGGTAATCAAGTGTGTTTTCAGCCCTTTGTTAATCAGAGAGCTCCATCCAGTGCAGTCAGAAAATAAAGAAAATGGTTCATGAGGCTAAATTGGCACATCACTACCTTTCATGTCCATCGAGATGGCGCTCTTGGTTTAAAAAAAATATGCACAAGACTGCACTTTTTTGTATCTCCAACTATAGAGGCTGGAAGAATATAAGCCTCTATTATTCTTTACCTGACCCAGCTCCTTTACTGTCACCATCATTTCCTTTATCCTTCCCTCCTCTTTACACTCACCTTTTGAGGGAATCAGTAAAATGCCACATTGTTATTTATTGCAGGGCTGTTGTTATTTGCTGTGTGTGTCCAGTATCTCTGAACCACTGACACCATATGCAACAAGCACACACACACACACACACACACACACACACACACACGCACAGTGATATATTAGGCTACTCTCCCACTATCAGTAGGGGTGTCATTAGACCAGACCTGCTACTGTGAATACACCACATCACAGTGCACGGGCTGATTAACGTGTGTGTTTATGTGTGTGTTGTACAGGATGTCACTCTGAGAGCCAATGATGATTGCTCTGACTGCTTGCTGCTCCAAATCAAAAGGTAATAATGTCTTTTCTTCCCTCACGCTTTTGTGTCCTTCATTGTCTTTCCTCCCTTTTTCCTCACTCATCTCTCGCATCTTCATTGTTTCCCCAATTTCTGTCTTCCCACTTGTGAAATCTCATCCAATTTGTTCTGTCTCATCTCTTTCTTTGCTCCTATGTTTGTTGTATATTTCTTCGCTTTCCAATTTTCCTCCCTTGCTAATCTCTTTGCCCTCTTATTCCCCCTCTCTCTCTCTCTCGCTGTGTGTTTCAACCACCTTTTTCTCTGTTTCATTTCCTCTGCGGTGGTGTGGTTTAAATGATGCAAGCGAAGAGCAGAAAACAACCTTCCACCTGTAAAGCATGTCATCATCTCTTCCTCTGTCCACTGGGATTGTGCTCATTGTCATTAGCCCCCACCACACACATATTCCACAGTACTGCCTGCTTTTTTACACTGAACCAAACCACAGCCACATAATGCCAACCCAGTGGTGCAAAAAAGAGGTGTGAAGAGCGTCATGGTGCAAGATATAAAAAAGAGCCTCACTGACGGTATAATATTTAGTCATTGTGCTTTCTCCACAGGTGTAAAAATGTTAACCAGTCTCATTGAGAGTAGCCTCGGTCCCCTGTCTGCTAATGTAAAGCCCACTGTTGGAGGTCTTTTGATTCAGAGCTACACTTCGAACCACAAATCAAAAAACTCACCCAGACCTTTTCCTTTCAAATAAGAACCATCTTCAAAATTAAGTCGATGCGCTCACACTAGGGCTAGGCAACATGGAACAAAAGGCATATCCTGATATATTTAGGCTAAATATTGATATACGATATATATCCCAAAATGTGTATTGCAAAGTGAGAGCAAATGTTCAGTCAAAGTCAAAGCCAAATATGACATGTCACAAGTAGTTTTGTTGAAACCGTTTATTTAAGTAAACATGAATACTGTATAACAACAAAATTACCTTTCTAAAAAAATTAAAGCTCCATAAAGTGCACATTTAAATAAAAAATATCGGAAATAAATATATTTATATGAGAAAAACAACAACAAACATTACAAAATAACTATATATGACAAACCCTAGTAAGGGCAGCATTTATATATATAAAAAGAAAAAGAAATATATCGATATAGGCGATATGGTATAATTCCATATCATATTTAAAAATATATCAATATATTTTTTATATCGATATATTGCCCAGCCCTATCTCACACTCTAACTACGTCCAAGGACAGTTTTTCCTAAATTTCCCTTCACCATCAAAGCAAATTCGACTGTTAAATGTTGCTTTTGTGAGTGATTGGTTGATGGTATTTCTATAGCAGCTGTGGTTATTGCTAAAAGTACAATGAATATTGACAGCTGACAACATTGACCGAATTTCATACATAACATCACGGATGAAAGGGTAGTGTGGCCGAGTGGTCTAAGGCGCTGGATTTAGGCTCCTGTCTCGAAAGAGGCGTGGGTTCAAATCCCACCACTGCCATCTATTTGATTTCAATGAAATCCATTTACTATCTGCACACCTTCCTGGTCCTACCTTCAAGATTTCTGAAGGATATTTGCAAAATCAGTATAGAACTTACTTAGGTGCATAAATAATAAATTAGAATGTGATGGAAAAGTCCATTGCCAGTAGTTCAAGTCAAACGTTCATATAGTGATGTGCCAATGAAGCCTCATGAACCATTTTCTTTATTTTCTGACTCCACTAGATGGAGCTCTCTGATCAACAAAGGGCTGAAAACACACTTGATTACTATTGCTAGAGCCTTTTTCAATAAACCAAGGGCGCCATCTAGTGGGCTCAGAAAACAAAGCAAATGGTTCATGAGGCTTCATTGGCACATCACTTAGTGCATATAGATGGACATACTTTTCAGAGGCCAACATTTCCATATTAAACATACTTTTTAAAATTTGTCTTTTGTAATATTCAAATGTTTTGAGACACTGAATTTTAGGTCTTCATTAAATGTAAGCCATAATCATTATAATTAGAAGAAATTAAACAAATTAAGACATAAAATGTTTCGTTCTGTGTGTAATGGATCTATGTAATCTATTTCCGCTTTTTGAATTAAATTACTGACATAAATAAACTTTTCTATGATATTCTAATTTATTGAGATGCACCTGTGTCTTTGAAACGTATTTGCTGCAGAAATATGTGTTCTTAAAGATCCCCACAAGGAAAAAGAACTAGAGAGGCCGAGTTCTGAAGTATGTCTCTTTCTAAGATTTCGAAGCAGATTTATTTAGATTTATTGGCAATAGACATCAGAGATAAACATGTACTCGTGAGGTGAAAGTCACAATAAATGACATCTATATGTGTGTCATCTTGTCACATCTCTGAAGAGAAGGAGTACAATTCTTGACATGAATTCACCTCACGCAGTATCTTGGCCTCCAGTCTCTCTTCCCAGTCTCCCCCTTGGGGATGCTTTTGGCTTTCTCTGTTGGCTTTGTCTTGCCGGATGTCCATGTCTATTAAAGATCACATCCTGTAATTTCTCACAAATGGCTTTAGACTGCATTAGCAAGGTGGACCTAATAAATCCAGCGAGAAAGAACTCTAAATATGCAGTAATAGCACTGAATTAATGGGATACATTAACATTCAAAGTAAATTCAGATTGAGATGAAAATGAAATAAGAAGCATAAAGCCAACAGTTTGTACAACACATAAACACCAGCTATTTTCTTCTTTATAAAATGCATCAAGGTTCTATGTACTAGAAATGATCACAAAGATTCTATCTAACCTATAATCTTGATTAGACAAAACAGATTTGCACATGTTCGCAATCATTTTAGACTAATTTTGCATTTTCAATTCAGAGTTATTCAGTATAACACTCTCTGGACATTGGCTGAAATTACAAATGAGTGTTTCATCCCTGCTGGTGATTCTGCCAGTCATCCAGATGGTAAAATAATTTCATGGGGGGGCTGTGTTAAACCAGGGACTCCCACACACATTTAGCCCACAGCACAGCAGAGCTGGCCTCTCTCCATTGTGACTTTCTAGGTTTGCAACACCAGATGCTGCATGTTCTGCACCTCTTTAACTTTTTCCGTTGTGTTTGAATGTATTCTGTTGAACTATTTCTCTAGATTCTGCATGGGGATCATCAACAGACCCCTGGGTCCTCCGAGGGACACGTGTTTAGCCAGAAATATGGCAGTAAAAATTACAAACTGTAAGTCAAAAAAGAGGGTTGAACTCATTTTTCGTGAAGGAATCAGTTGACTATATCTTTGGTGCTGGTTTTGACTTACCTTATTTGCAAACTTATTCAGTCAAAATGGTTAATACACAGGATCAAGAGATCACATTTTTGCATATAATTTGCACTCTGCACATTCCTCACTTAATTTGCACTAAGTTGTATATAGTATATTGTATTTTGTTAAATGTCTTTTTCTTAAATTGTTTATTTTTTTTATCTTTATCTTAAATGGAAATAATTTTGTGTGAAATTTTTGTGGTCAGCTGTAACAAAGAAATTTCCCCGCTGTGGGATTAATAAAGTCAAATCTAATCTAATCTAAATCTTGTCAGTCTCTAAGTAAAGTGTTTGAGTCAAACAACTGGAGGTTCTGACCAACCAGCGTCCACCAATGGAGGTGGCTCCAGTAGCGTATACGTTATAATAGAATCAGTTATATCAGAACTGGAGAGTGTTCCTTTATTAAAATAAAATCAGAGAACTGAATGCCTCTGCTGACAGATGGCCCATCCAGTCACCTGCCAGGTATTTTAAGTGTCTGATCTTTCCAATGACGCCTTCTCACATTGTTCTGTGTAACAAGCCATATGGCAGCCTCGGGTTAGTGACAGCACCCCCAGTGTTAGTGTTCAGTGGCCATACATTTTTAGCACAGACTTACAGTGTTACAGTACAGTCATTTGATTGGTGCAAAATAGGTGTGGGAGATGCTAATTTAATTCTAACAGCCACACAGGCAGTTAACCACCTGGAGAGCTTATGAAAGCTGTTGCTGTGTGTGATCTGTGATTGACAATACTCTGTGATTATACACATTACAACTGCATTCCAGTTACAGGGAGACTATGGACGATCCTTTGCTGTGAGTTTTGATAGTACACCTCCACCCATTGAAGAGGGACAGCTAATGCTAGCTCGATCTATATATCTAATGTGCAAAGATAACATTGAACAGTTGCATTAATCCAGTTAGCCTACCTAGCTTACCTAGAACAGTACAATAGTCCTCCCCAATGTTGAATTTATTAAAGGGACATGCTGCTTATGGCAATTTCGAACCTATCAGCTAGTGATGTGCCAATGAAGCCTCATGAACCATTTGCTTTATTTTCTGAGCCCACTAGATGGCGCCCTTGGTTAATTGAAAATGGCTCTAGCAATGGTAATCAAGTGTGTTTTCAGCCCTTTGTTGAACTGAGAGCTCCATCTAGTGGAGTCAGAAAATAAACAAAATGGTTCATGCGGCTTCATTGGCACATCACTACTATCAGCTACTGTCTTGACAATGATTTAGCCTCTTCTGGTAGATGTGGGGTTACGTTGCAGCCAGTGGAGATCTAGATAATGAATCATGGCTCTCTGAAGCCAAGACTGTCCATTTGTCATTGTTTACAGTCTGATTAGAAACTTCATTGACTTTTTGTTGGTGTTTTAGGTCTAGATAATATTCAGCTAAACTCTAAACAGATATTGGTAGTGATGTGCCAATGAAGCTTCATGAACCATTGTCTTTATTTTCTGAGCCCACTGGAGTGCGCTCTTTGTTCAACAAAGGGCTAAAAACAGTGCCATCTAGTGGGGTAAAACAATACAGCAAATGGTTAATGAGGCTTCATTGGTAAATCACTAGATATCACCATTTGAATGTGGAAACAGTTTTTAAAAAAAAGCTAATAAAAAGTTCAATTATTTCTGACAATAGCTGCTATGTTCAGAAATGTAACTCCAGCTCATGCATTTCACCTGCTTTCTTCTCCACACAGACTATTTATACACACATAGACTATCTCAGTCTATGAAAACCAACTACCCCACCAGCCCCACTGTCCCATCCTCCTCATATTGTCTCAAAGCACACGTCAGTGCTTGAACAAGAGCTCTGCTCAGCTCCTGATCCAAAGCCCTCTTGTCTCCAGGCTTGAGTCTGTAACTCCCTCTTAGTTGGCTTTGCCACATCCACTTTTAGACCCTTACAGCTCATCCACAATGCTCCAGCCAAGCTCGTCTTAAAACCTCCCAAAATTCCACCATGTAGCTCCTCTCAATCCGTCCTCCACTGGCTGCTCGCCTACGTTTCCACACACTGCTGCTGCCTTTGAGGCCACCTACAGGCCTTGATTCAACCCAAAAGTGTGGCCTGGCTTCCGCACTTGGCGGTCGCCTCTTCTCCCTGTGAAAGCCTGCCCTGTCATGGCTCTTCTCCACCCTCTCTGCACCACAGTTGTAGAATGATGTTCCCACATTGATCGGGGGCTGTGCAGTCTCTGTCTATTTTACATCAATTACTGAAAATCCATTCTTTCCGATCCCGCCTTTCTCCCTGACCTCAAGTCTTTCATCCAACCCTGAGTTCTTGCTCCACCCCCGACACACACTGCATACACTCGTGTCCTTGGCATATTTTTAGACTGCTGACAGGATAGATGTTACTTTTTAACCATCTTGACTAATGTAGCACTCACTGCTCATTGCACTCTGAAGTGCTTGGGCTCTTTACCCAGTTGATGCTTGAGGTATCTTCACTCTTTTACTCTCGCACTTCCTGAAGGTCTCTCTGGATAAAAGCATCTGCCAAATGTCTGAATGTAAATCGTAATTAGAGTTAGAAAACACATCTGTGTGGAAGCACCTGCTTTTGCATGCCTCATTTACAGAGCCTTATTTTCCTTTTTGGAAGTTATGTCGAAGTATTCCATCGGGCCATCAGCTGGTACACTCAAGGAATCATCAAGGAAAGTGCTGCTGCAAGAACTATATTTATGATCGGGAATAACTTCTGAGAGTTATTGTTTGACCCAAGTGGGGGGGTTAAATGAGCCCACTAATGCTTTTCCAGGGAGTCACTGCACTTCACCAAGGGGGAAATAAATAACACAATGAAAAGCACCTAACTGTATGCCAGTTAAGTGCTAGAAAATTATTTAAAATGATATGATTATTGATATTGGACTAATTGATTAGAAAAATATGCTTATTTGATTTGAATGAGCCTAAACAGATTTTTAGCGAAAAATCATATTGATTAATTTGTATTTTATTTTATTTTATAATTTCTACTGTATATAAGTTTTTCATTCATTAAAGTTGGGGTAGTAGTAATGCGCCAATGAAGCCTCATGAACCATTTTCTTTATATTTTGACCACACTAGATGGCGATCTGGATTGGCTCCAGTAATTGTTTTGAGTGTGTTTCAGCCCTTTGTTGAACAGAGAGCGCCATCAAATGGACTCAGAAAATAAAGAGAATGGTTCATGAGGCTTCATTGGCACATCACTACGAATTAGCCATCACTATATAGCTGCAATTCTATGAGAATTATCTAGCTGTCCTGTTTTCTTTGCTTATTTGTCAGCCTGTAAATTCCTATACCATGTCAATATAAGCTTGTTAGTTACAGCTGTGGCTGTGTAGCTTAGCAAACTACTGAGCTAAATACTTAGCCAAGAAGTTAGCTAAGTAGTTAGCTGAGCAAGCTACTTAGCTATAAAAATGGATATGGGTCATGTTTGTTGAGTAGTGACACAAAAAGAGATTTTATTCAAAAATTAATAAAGGAAAACATAAAATTAGGATGTAGGCTATGATGATCAATAACAAAATAATTGAGGAAAACCTGGAATACTGAAAACAATTTATTGCAAAGATATAGAACATAAAAACAAAGGGTTAAATGAACCAAGGGCGCTATCTAGTGGGCTCAGAAAACAAAGAAAATGGTTCATGAGGCTTCATTGGTACATCACTAGCTCATAGGACTAATTCTAAAGTTGCCTAGCACTGTACTAAGTAATAAGTGTAATATTACACTTATGATAAGAAGGGAAATTAATAAAGTTATTGTGTTTCTTTATTACAGTAGGATTTCATTTCCTGGAGAGTGCTACATGATACACTGAACTTCTGGTCAGCAACTGCTGACAGTTACAGCTGAAGACATCAGATATGATCCAAATTGATCCTGCTGTGGTCTCCCCTTTGGCTGCTGAGCTATAAATAATTAGCTTCCATTAGTTAACGGTCTAATTTTACAGACAAGACAACAGTATCGATCATGCCCTTTATTTTATGGGAGACAAATTGAGCACAGGGGGGCTGCTGTGTAATTAAAAACACCTCATTTAATGCCGTCCCTCAAAAGGAGGGATCGCTGTGCGGTGAACGCGTGGCCTTTCCTCTTTCTACAGCAACAGCAAGCCGAGAATAAATGTGGCAAAGACACAAAGCAACACCTTTCTTCCTGCCTTGTCCCTGTTCTGAACTTTGTTATTTAAGTTCCTTCGGTGAAACATGACACAAAGTCGACAAATGCTGCCGGAGGAGGACTGCCGAGGCTATGAAGCATAAAATGTCCACGCAGGGTTTCTCCAGCGCCTGGGGATGAGGTTAGTGATCAAAAAGACAGATTTCTAACAACACAGAATGTTCCCTACTGAGAATAAAAAGCATATAGGTCTGACATGTGCTGTAGTTATTAATTTAACAGATTTTTTTTGTCCTTACTGGAACGCCTGGTTATCATTTTCTAAAATATATATCAAGATATGCCACAAATAGTCTTGGTGCATGTGGTTATTGCCTAAAGTCTGTTCCAGTATTACTCAATGACCTTATCGTCCGAGTGCATTTGTGCATGCATGTGTATATTTCATTAGTCACGGGACAAACTCTTCCTAGAACACCCACGTAGACATTTTGTCTATCTTGCTGTGTCTAAAACTATATGTGGATGCAGAATATGGGGTTTGCACATGAAGTCATGTCTGTTTCTTGTTTGTGATGATTCATATACATACATGCAGTAGTGGAATGCAACAAAGTACATTTACACAAGTACTGTACTTAAGTACAATTTTGAGGTACTTGTACTTTACTTGAGTATTTCCATTTTATGTAACTTTATACTTCTACTCTACTACATTTTGAGGCAAATATTGAACTTTTTACTCCACTATATTTAGCTGAAAGCTTTAGTTACTTTTCAGGTCGAGATTTAACATGAAGAAATATATCAATTTAAAATGATTACACAGGTTTATTAATTAAACCACATAACAGTGTATTAAGTTACAATTTTATCAGTGTTTTTGTTCATTTTTGTTTGTGTATGTGTATATGTGAATGTTTGCATGTACATATATGTATAAAAAAAATAAGAAAATGATAATTGTATTCCTGTCATTGGAAATTTCTTATTGTATTTTTTAATTAAAATATTTTGTAAAACAAAACAAAACAGTGTGTCAAGTAGTTAAATGAGCCCTACCTCGACTTCATTAATAAATGCATCAATATTAATAATCTAATAATATATTTAGAGTATATATAACAATCTGAGTGGGTTCATTCTGCATAACGAGTACTTTTACTTTTGATACTTTCAGTACATTTTAATGGCTGAGACTTTTGTACTTTTACTTAAGTAAGGGATCTGAATACTTCTTCCATCACTGCATACATGGGTTTGTGCATAGTCCACATAATAAGAGTATTTTGGGTGTTTTTGAAAGTCCCTGCGGATTGTTTGTAAAGCCAAAATCTCTGAAACAGTATGTTTGTGTGTGTTTCTCTGTGTGTGTCTGTGTGTTCTTGTACTTCCTACATAGTGAGGACCAGAACACATACAAAGTGAGGACATTTCGGCCGGTCCTCACTTCTTTAAAGGCTTTTTTTGAGATTTCAGACTTTGTTTTAAGGGTAAAGGTTAAAATTAGGTTCATGTTTGAATGATAATTAACTGAAACTGTATTGTGTGATTACAAAACTAATTAACATTTTTGTGAAAATGTCCTTCGTTTTCGTCTTTGTCAACTTTTTTCATGCATAATGAAGATGGATAAGACAAAGGAAATAAAGGCAAAATTTACTGTGACCTCTTTTAATATATCCATTACAAAAAACTAAAACTAACACTAAAACCAATAAAAACTAAACTAAAGCATGTAAAATAAATAAATACTAAACTAAAACTAGCAAACTCACTCTAAAAACTCATTAAAACTAACTAATTTGAAAATAAAAATTCACAACAAAATTAAAACTAAAACTGATGAAAAATCCAAAACTATTATAACCTTGCTGGGGAATTCACTGTTCCAATGAGGGTCCTCACAAAGATAGAAGTACAAGTGTGTGTGTGTGTGTGTGTGTCTGTCAGTAACAGCAGTTTGGGAGAATCCTGTGAGTGTGTGCAAACACAATAGCAAGGTTAATGACTATGCTAAGGAAGTGAGAGGCAACTGGAGACATTTCCGATTTGGCTTCAGTGCAGCAAGACAGCAGACACCAGAGCTGCTAACAGGCAGTTTGGCTGCTTGTACAGTTGTATTGTTTGTTGCTCCTCTCTTTAACCTAGTCAGGGTCACAGGCAGAAAGAGACTGCCAAGTAGTTGTTTGTGCTGCTGCTTTCTTCTGCATTTTAAAGAGCAATCTGCCTTCAAATCTGTTTTCTATGTTAGTTATTATCAGTGTGGGCTGATTGTTAGTCCACAAGTGTTACTTCAATAGCCCACTTTGCTTGATTCCTTGATTTTGACATGTTATTAACTCACAAAATTGCTTATATTCTGATTGCAATGCATTCTGATCCGCTGACACTTCTGTTGGTAGAAACATGACAAGTTCTGCCTCTTGTGTGATTGTAATGTGTGATTGTTTTGTAGATACATGACGTGAGCGGCTACATGTTTTAGACAGCTGAAAACAAACAGGAGAACATGTGAAAACAAAAGTAAAAAACTTTTTACAGACTTTGTATTTTTTACATGGCCCTTGTATCTTCTTCACTTCTGGCATTTACGTAAATGTATTTACTGTTTAAACTAGGGGTGCAACGACCAATCGGCACCGATTTCCTTAATTTTGCAGGATCGGTCGATTCTTTAACGTCAAACCGATCTTATCTACCTCTGCAGAGGTCTGAAAGTGCGTCTGCACGTACGCGTACTTCTGCATGACTGAGCGTTCTCTGGGTGACAACAGTCGCATTTGGGCATTTGTTCTTGTTGTACTATAACGAAACGAAAAACTCAGGACACTTTATTTATGGTTGTAGTTCTTTTGTTAGTTTGTCCTGTAAATTGTTGCTATTTGGATTTCCTTTATTTGTTCAAGAAAAATACTGCTGTGTTATTGTTTTTCAATAAAATAATTCAAATAACAATTCAAACATTGAAGGTGTATGCTGTGAGTTATAAAAAAATCGGTATTGGCCAAAATCGGAATCGGCAGGTTGAATCGGTGATCGGCCAGAACATTGCAATCGGTGCACCCCTAGTTTAAACTGTCATCTATAACGCCTTACCAGGTAGTTTTTCTGCCTTAAACCTAGGTCAGTGGTATTGAAGCCTAAATTCACCAATACTGCAGATTTTTAAAAAATAATCATTAGTTGCAGCCCTACAGTCAATTACATTTTGGGCAAAATGTATTTTTCCTGGATTATAAATAGTTTTTGACATATTTGGTGCATGGATTTCAACCACTGTTTAAATGTCACATGTGAAACCAAATGTCATTATTGACTTGTATGTCACATACATGTATATATATATATATATATATATATATATATATGTAACCTATATAATGTACTTGACTCATGTATACTTCACCAACGGGATGTTGATGGATGTTTTGGTATCCATCATACTTTTCTGTTTTCTTCACAACGAGCATCACAGTAACAGTACTATAGCTGAAGGCTCATGAAGTATAAAACATTAAATATGAAAATCTCTTTCCTTTTCTGATGCACTAACACACCAGACTGCAAACTGCAATTGTTAAAGGTTATTGATATGCAGTAGAGTAGGCTGACATTTACTCAGTGCCCTCACTATCACAGCTCCTGTTTGGCCTTTTACACCAGCAGTTATGTAAAGCAAGAAGTGATTTCCACCAGAAAACATGCTTGGTCATGCTCAGCCAGATAACCTCACACTGAGCTCACGCAAGCAGATCTCGGCTTCATTTGGATTCACTGCAGCAATCTGTTTTTTTCTTCTTTTCAACTTTTACAGAATAGTGACACAGCGGGGCTTTAAACTTCTCCCTGCTCCTTTCACTGCTCCAATGAAGGCGCTCCTCCGTGCGATCCACAGAAAGAGATTTCGGCTTTTGATTGACAGGGATGAGCAACATGTGGTCAAGTTCAACACGAAACACATTTATTTAAACCTGGAATTTGGGGCTATCTGTCGGTTTTGGACTCCTTTTCATTCTGCACTTAAACATATTTACCATGACGTGTTGGTATCATTTTCAGCACAACTTCACTGATATGACCTGACTATTATTTTCATTTTGACTTATTTGATCAACATTTTGAACACAAAAAAATACAAAAATCACACAAAAAAACACACAGAATTACAAAAATACATACAAACACTCAAAACACACTAAAAACATACAAACATTTCCAAAACACACATAAGAAAACACATAAAAAACACACAAAAATTACAAAAACAAACATAAGAAAACACATAAAAACACATCAAAGTCACACAAAAAAATGACAAAAAACACACAAAAAAATACAAAAATCACACAAAAAACAAAACACACACAAAATTACAAAAAATACATAAAAACATTCAAAACACACTAAAAACATACAAAAATTACAAAAACACACATAAGAAAACACATCAAAAACACATCAAAATCACACAAAGAAATTACAAAAATCACACAAAAAACAGTAAACACAAAAGATTGCATTAAAAATGCTGAATGCACACTTCAAAATTCTCTGTAACTATATTTTTTATTTTTTTTTATTACCATTGCTGAAAAAGGGTTGATGCATTAAATTGGACATGGAAACTTGTGGAAAAGCCAAAACTTTAGAGTTCAGCTGACAGCAGGGCTCCATGCTGCTTCGTTACGTTGTGACGTCATGAAGAAGTCGTTCTCCGGAGCTTTCGTGGACCCCAGAGTGTTAATACTACAGGGTGGTAAAAAGTAATCTCGGCTTCTATTTGGGCAGAAGTACCTTTAAAAGAAGCTGCAGGAAATCATGTCAATAGCCTCTAAATGTCAGAATGCTTGCTGGGCATGGAGCGGGTCAGATAAAACGAGATGGGAGCTCTTGTTTGGAGACGGGTCATGAATGGAAGATATCTGGGCCGGAGCTTTACCGATCATCTTCCTGTCACGTCAGGTGGACTTTGCCAGGGAACATTTCTAACACAGTAACAGAAGTGCCGTTCACCATCCAGCTGGTTCATGTTTCTATTGGCAACAGGGTGCAAAATCACTGACACTAAGGCTGCTATGGGAACAATACTGAGGCTGGAAACATGAATGAACCAGCTCTGGGTTGACCAAGTCGAGGGGAATAGCTCCACTGCTGCATAGTGATTTAGGTGATACAGGAACATTTCAATACATTAGACCAGGGATGGGCAACTGGAGGCCCGGGGGCCACATATGGCCCGCACCCTCACTTGAAGTGGCCCTCAGTACAACTACATGCATTTGAGCATGAAATCTTAAAAGTGCAGTGTAAAAATGCACCAAATTACTTCTTGCAATTAATGTTGGTCTGCTGTTCTTGCACTGAAAAAAAAAGAAATCACAGTAAGTGGTTATTTTTTATTTGCTCCAAACCTTTTGTATTCCTATTTATACTGTTATACATGCATTTGAGCATGAAATATGTTAAGTTACTGTACTGTAAACATATTATATAATTGCAGTTTCATCACATCTGGTTAAGTGCACGGTCCTATATGTGGTCCTGTGGTAGTGTCCATGAAAAACTGTGGCCCCCTCCAGCATTTAAGTTGCCCATCAATGTATTAGAATATGATGGAAAAGTCAATTTCCAGTACTTCAAGTCAAATAGCCTCAAACAAGTAATGAGTCATATAAATGGACATACTTTTCAGTAGTGATGTGCCAATGAAGCTTCATGAAGCATTTGCTTTACTTTCTGAGCCCACTAGATGGCGCCCTTGGTTCATTGAAAAAGGCTCTAGCAATAGTAATCAAGTGTGTTTTCAGCCCTTTGTTGATCAGAGAGCTCCATCTAGTGGAGTCAGAAAATAAAGAAAACGGTTTATGAGGCTTCATTGGCACATCACTAGTATTTACTGCTTAAACTGTCTTCTATAATACCTTACTCGGTATTTTTTTTTTTTTTTTTTTTGCCTTAAACCTAGGTCAGTGGTTTTGTAGCCTAAATTAACCAAAACTGCAGATTTTTTTTTTTTTACTTTTCATAGGCCAATGTTTGCATATTAAACATACTTTTTAAAATTGGTCTTTTGCAATATTGACATTTTTTGAGGCACTGAATTTTAAGGTGTTCATTAAATTTAAAAGCCATAATCATGATAATTTGAATTATTATTACACCCCTTAATTAAATAAATTAAGGGGTGAAATGTTTCATTCTGTGTCCAGATTTTGAATTGAATTACTGACATAAATATTTTTTTCTATGGTATTCTAATTCATTGAGATGCACCTGTCTAAGATAAAATGCCAGTTTCAAGGATCTTTTACCCAAATTACAGAAAAAGCATGTTTTGATGAAAGCGAAAACTCAAGTGGGCCAATTCAGGCAGGACCGAGAAAACCCGTCACCTTGATGATTTAGCCTGCAATATGTTCTACGGTGGAACAAAAAGAGCAGTAACATGGACAGTGACACTGAGACAGAGAGGAACATGATGCAGTGGCTCCATCCTCAGAGGTAGCAGCAGCAGCGCCAGCTTTAGGCTCTGTGTTGGCACCGAGTCTGAGAGCGAGAAGATTAACACTCAGCCACACACAGAAGCATGATGAGGACCACCTACACACATCCAGGCACACAGAAGGTACACAGCAACCAGCAGCTCCCTCAGATCTGTAGCAGGCTGTCTGAACTGTGTTTGGGTCAGCCAGGTGACAATAGGAGGCGTGTTTCAGGTTCAGTCAAAAGAACCAACCTGGTCTCACAGAAATCCGTGAAATAGCCACGGATTTCGCTTAACTCAAAATCCGTGGAATAGCCACAGAATCACTCAAATTTCCGTGAAACTGACACGGATTTCGCTACAATGCAAGTTAATGACAGTCATGTGTCAGTCAGTCAGTGGCTATTGGTTTGTTCCAAGTCACGTGACTTTCAAGGTCCCAGCGGTCAGAACAAAAAACATGGCGGACAGTTCCCTCATTTTTAGTGAAAAATCAATATTTTGACTTAGTTTCTGCATAAAAATGGATTTTGATCACGTTTCTAGCGAGAAATATATGTTTTATTTTCCAAATCTTCACTCAGTGAATGTACATAATCACTTTGTATGTTGGAATAGCCACGGGATATGACTGTCATTAACTTGCATTGTAGCGAAATCCGTGTCAGTTTCACGGAAATTTGAGCGATTCCGTGGCTATTCCACGGATTTCTGTGAGACCATGTTGAAAGAACTCACCTAAAAGTACTTATCCCCCTAAAACCTCAAACCCTCCTGCAGGTTTTCTTTGAAAAATCAGCTAGAAACTGTTAAAACACATATTATGGTAACACTTTACAATAACTAACTCAGTGATGTTTATATATGGTTTATAAACCAATTATTAACCATTTATAAAGTGCTATACATATTTAGTCTTCAAATGTTTTCAACCAATTTCTTAAAGGTATATGAATCATTTCAAAATCATTAACATACTTAATATGGTGTTTACAATGTTATAATGAGTGCAACTAAAACTATTAATAAACTATTAATTATAATTTAATTGTTTGTTAATGGTAAAGTAACTATAAACTTACATTAATATACCATCTATCTGTCATTTTGTAAATTATGTAGTTAGTTAAACATTCTAAATGGCCTATATACAGTTTATAAATGTTGATTAAACATGAATAAACTCTGTTTACCATTTATAAATGATGGTTATTGTAAAGTGTTACTCATATTATTATCACATTTTCAAATTTACGGCAGCCCCCGGAACAAATCATGTGATGGACACTTCTGTCAGAAAACATAACCAAAACTAGCTTAACCCTCTGAAATCTTCGGCTATTATGTCTGTTAAAAAATCTGTTAAAAATCTTCACCATGCCATGTTGGTGTCAGTTTTTTCAGCGCAACCTCACCTATATGTCCTGATAATTAATTATTAACTTTGACTTACTTGATAAAAATTTTGAACCCAAAAGAAACAAAGATAAACATAAAATCTGATCTTGCAAATTACGTTTCAAAACACAGAATTTTAAATGTTGCAAATATGAATACAAGTTGCAAATATAACATATAACAGGTAAAAATGAGGATACTGTTCTATATTTTTATACTAAATACATTTGACATTATCTCCAGTTTTACTTGGCCGAATATCATCAAAAAAAAATCTGGCATGTAGTTTCAAGCCAGAACTTGACTCAATGTTGCTTAATTTTTATATCTTCACGTCATGAAGAAGTAATATGCAGGTGTTTTCATGGACTCTAGAGGGTAAAACAATGAACCAAGGGCATCATCTAGTGGGCTCAGAAAATAAAGCAAATGGTTCATGAGGTTTCATTGGCACATCACTAATAAAAAGTAACTGTTGTGGAAAATGAATGAATGTGGAAGTGATTTATTGGGAAAGTGGATTCTAAAAGTGTGTTTTCCCCTGTTTTACATGTATGAAAATTTTTATTTTTTTATTTTTTTCTCCGGCAAGTGCTAGGAAATAGTGTCCCCTAGTAATCCCACAGTGCTTTTAAAATGATCCCATCTTCTTTTAATTTATTTTAAATTTAATTCCGTTTTGTTTTGTTTTTTGTTTCTTTCTTTTACCTTTGTCAATTCTGTATTTTATTGCACTTTTGGCACTTTTATGTGAAGCACTTTGGTGCGGCTCAGCCGTCTGTAAATGCGCTATATAAATAAATTTGACTTTGTCCTGTTTACTGCTGTCATACTGTTTGTTGGTGTTTTATATGTTTGGACGGGCTCATGGCTTTTGTAAAGCACTTTGAGTTACATTTATATGTATGAAAAGCTCTATATAAATAAAGTATATTTAGTATATTTTTCCGTGTTATCCTCCTTCACATGGAGTTCAGAGTCTGGCCTCATCAGGATGCTGAATCTTGCTGAATGACCCTTTAAATCCCTTGTTTTATTTCCACAACACAGTCTTTCTCTCTGCCAGAGAGCAGAGGTCACATGATTGTCTCCATCGGTGCGTTTGTTGGTCAGATTGGCATGAAAAACGACTGAGAACATGCATCCTGACAAGAGGATGTTTGGATTTGGATGACCTCATGCCGCATTAGGCAACCTTTGATTTTTTTGTCTTTCTTTTGGTTCAATTCCATATTTGTTGTTTTAAACATGCTGCTCTGCCCTCAGTATAGCCAGTGAAGCATCACTGTGAGGCTCCGGCTCTCTCTGTTTCCATCAGACTCGGAGTTACCGGCTGAGCCGTGCAGCGCTCTGTCAGACATAACTGATGCTGTGGGAAAGTATAGATTTGCTGATGCTGAATTGATGTGACAGGTTAGCATTATTGAATTTCACTGCCGGTAGTGTTGTGGTCTTTGAGAGAGTATTCACTGTGGACTGTGATAGCTGACTCTCCCGGGATGTCCTACAGGACTCTGCACAAACATTTAAGAGCGTTTCCCTCTGGACTGCTGCCTGATGGACCAAATAAAGAGCTTTACAGTTGGAAAATACGCACATCAACCTGAAATCTATAATGTGCTTTTAATTATCTCCGCCAGACGTAAGAGATGGAGAGATCATGGACTCGGTCGTGTGTGTATGCGTGTGGTAACCTGTCTATTTGTCCGCAGCTATTCTCGGTAACACTTTACAATAACCATCATTTATAAATGGTAAACAGATAGTTTATTAATGTTTAATCATCATTTATAAACCATATATAGGCCATTTAGAATGGTGAATACATAATTTATTAATGTTTAACTAACTAAATCATTTATAAATGACAAATAGATGGTATATTAATGTAAGTGTATAGTTACTTTATCATTAGCAAGCAATTAAATTATAATTTATAGTTTATCAATAGTTTTAGTTGCACTTATTTCAACATTTTTTAACATCATATTAAGTGTGTTAATGATTTTAAAATGATTAATATACCTTGAAGAAATTGGTTGAAAACATTTAAAGATTCAATTTGTATACCACTTTGTAAATGGTTAATAATTGGTCTATAAAGCATGATAAACATCATGGTTATTGTAAAGTGTTACCCTATTCTCTCATACTACTGGACTAATTAGCCTGATATTTTTTGGGCACAGACCTGACTGTATGTTGAAGGATCTCTCATGGCTGTGATGATTCACACAGAGCAAAAAGCATTCATGTATGGGCTAAAAATGAGCCTTGCATTGCCCGTTGGAGGCCACATTATGGCCTTTTTCCTGGCTCAAAACCTGAAATCTGCATAAAAGTTTGGGCTCATTTTGTACTGGATCTGCAGATTAAGTCCATACTGGATATGTTATGATCCGCTAATAAAAATAAAAAAATCACTGTTTTTGATACCAATGACTTTAACCCATTTAAGCCAGGAAAGCATTACCGCATTTCTACCATTAACACCGGGGGCGCTGTTGCGTTATTCTACCATTAAAGCCGGGAAAGCTGATACGTCGTTTTGTAGTATTTGTTGTTTTTTCCACCTATTTTCGGTCTCTTGGCCAATGAAATGCATCAGAATACATGTGGGAGTGTCGCAATGCAACATGTTGATTTAAAAAAAAAACTTAATTGAAGGTTTGGACAAATAAACTCAACTTCTCATGAAAGCCACAGGTATAAGCTCTCAAATACTTTTTGAATTTCATTTCTATCTGCTACAGAGGCTGAAAAATCTATTATTTAGTAGGAAGCGTTGACACTTGTGTTGAATTTCCAGAAAATCTTCAGGTTTTAGGGGGTTATTTTAAAATTGCCCCGAGGTTTTACAGGCATTTTTTCCAGGTGTTTTAGGCCTAAATGGGTTAAGAGAGCTGGGAGAGACAATCAAGTGAGATTTAACTCTTCTTTGTTTGAGAATTAGAGGGATTTTATTTTGGGGTTTTTAACATGTCCTGTTCATCATTTGCTTATTACGTTCATATAGTTAGATTAACTCAGGATGCTTGGTAATAATTCATACACTAATTCAGGGAACGGAAGCTGATCTCTTCAAAGCCACCAGGCTCCTTTGACAAAAACAGTAAATTTACCTCGAAGAGCACCGGAGTTTCTGATCCACCACTGACCTGACTGGTTAGTTTGCTTGTGTTTTGTTGTGACTTTGTTGAATCAGAACTAAAGCATTAAAGCAACAAAGTCACACAAACTAGCCAATCAAAGCAGTGGTGGATCAGAAACTCCTGTATTCTGCAAGGTTAAAACTACTGTTTTGTCCAATGAAGTCTGGTGGCAAGGGCTACACGGTGGTGTAAAACATGCAGTTTAGGTTTAATTGGTGACTCTAAAATTGCCCGTAGGAGTGAATGAGAGTGGTTGTCTGTCTCTGTGTGTCCGCCCTGTGATAGTCTGGAGACCTGTCCAGGGTGTACCCTGTCTCTCGCCCAATGTCAGCTGGAATCAGCTCCAGCCCCCCACGACCCGAGTTCGGATAAGCGGTTCAGGATAATGAATGATTAGGGCTGTTTCCACTACCGGGTACTAGCCGGACAATACTCTGAATGAGGCAGGTCTCACTTAACGAAACGCCGGAGTCCGGAGCCGGCTTTTGTCGGGAACTTTTTAGTCCCTGTTGAAGAGCAGGGCCTTGTTTTTCCCCTGAAAACAGCCTGGTTACTGATTGGATAGATCGCTAAGCAGGATGTGACGTAGTACTCTACGCCACAACTAGCATAGCACTGTAGCCAACTTAGCGACTTTGTTGCTAAATTAAGCTACTTTTCAGACAAATCAAATCAACAAAAGGCTGAAAACACACTCAATTACCATTGCCAAAGCCTTTTAAAAAAAAAAAATCTAGTGGGGTAAAAAAATAAAGCAAATGGTTCATGAAGCTTCATTGTCACTTCACTACTTTTCAGCATAAATTAAAAATGTAATCAAATTTTTATAATGCAATCTCTGAAATACAAACCTCTTATATTCAGTAATATGTATTATTCTTCTGAGAAACTGCTACATTTTACAACTAACTGATGAATAATGAATATATAATCAGGAGGAATAACACCTGAAGGGGGCGCTTTAAAACATGCTGAACCACAAAGCAGCAGCAGTACACAGGCATGACATTCAGCACTGACTTTTGCTTATGAAGCATTTAAGTGAATAGTACTGCTGCTACAGCCAATCGTGATTATGTCTCCACTTTCATTGTTCCTCAAATGGAGGCTGATGGCACAAACTCTTGCCTCAGGCTCCAGGAAACACAGCGCGTTGAGTCATTTCAGCTGTAATGTCCGCGTAAAGGCGAAAGGAATACCATATTTCAAAACTTCCATTCAGTCTCATCCCCCCTTTAAACGAACAGTTCAGCATTTTTTAATGCCACCACAGCAAAATAGAGCTAAATCTCTGACTCCCGCTCTGCGAGCCTTCTGCTCTATGAAATATGGATTTTCAGACAGCGGCTGTTGAATCAATGTGGCAGATTAACAATATTGCATTTTAAAGCCGAGAATGTTTGACAGGAAGAGTTGTGGTCTTTGTGAACAAGTATCCACCGTGAACACTTATTTCCTCTTTGTTCAAACGTCCTCTGATACGCCGTGATAGTTTCATCATTTGAATTGAACAGTTTGCTTATTTTCCTTTCTATAGAATGATGAATGCATAACTGTTTCCATTGTTAGCAGGCGATTGAATGGGCGTCATCAGTGGTTATCAGCCTGTAAGCAGAGGGAAATACATGAAAGAGCATGTTACTTTTACATCTACTTCCTCTTTTTTTCCTCATCTTTACCAAATTTTTTTACTGCCACAACTGGATCCAACCCAGACTACAGTATACTGATGATGATTGAAGCATTCTTTACAGAACAATAACCAGCAGTAGGAATTCAGTCTTTTTAAGCTCCCATATCTATAAATATCACATAAATGTGACATTAAATACAGTAATCTCTAGAATCTTGCATGTACAAATTTACATTTACAGACCTTTTTTCTTAATCTTTCGGTTTTCTTTTTTGTGTATGTAATGTATTTGTTCAGCATTTGGTTTTACCAAATTAAATTTTTAGATACACCTCTCCTTGCTCCTTCCCAGTCCTAATCTATTCTCTCCCAGTTTCGAAAAACAAAGATGGCAACAGCCATAATGCCGAACTCGATGCTTCAAGCATGCAGTCCACAAATTAATGGGTGACGTCATGGTGACTACATCCATTATTTATAACATTATATGTATTTAACCCATTCAACGTCCATGTGCTGAAAATCAAGTGGTTACGTTTAGTGAAAAGGCTGCCGTTTCTTACTACTATGCCACAAAACCATTTCTCTAAAGTGGTTAAAAGATAGATTTATAGGTGAAATAAAAAAATGGAAATGCTCGTAATGTTACTTCTTATAATTGTCAACATTTGTGTTGACATGGGACATGAACCTCGGTCCTGAGTTTGATTGACACCGCCCTACCCTCTTTTTGTGCTTTATACTTGGTTTCCTTGATTTCTTCTTGGCTTTCACACTCAGTAATGCCACTTCTGTTTTGGCCTAATTCTGAATTACTACAGCCGAAATATGTGTTGTTAAACAACTAGTGATGTGCCAATGAAGCCTCATGAACCATTGTCTTTATTTCCAGAGCCCACTAGATGGCGCTGTATTTTCAACAAAGGGCTCACTCAAAACCATTGCTAGAGCCTATTTTTAAAACCCAAGAGCGCCATCTAGTGGGGTCAAAAAATAAAGCAAAAGGTTCATGAGGCTTCATTGGCACATCACTACTGAAAACCACTTATAACACCCACTCAATTGTCTGATAACATTTGAATCGGGTGTGTATGCTGGACATTCGAGCTGTTTTAGGCCAGTCACCATTAACATTAACTGGTAGCAGAAAATGGAAAATTACTGGAAAAAATAGATCACTTATCACATTCTGGCTAATAAAGGTTTAAGAGTAAAAGGACATTTTGACTGTGAGCCAGTGTTTTTGCAGCCTTTTTCTCTAGAATCAATATATGAACTGTGGTCCTGTTGAAATGTCCTAAAATATCAGAGTAAAAGCTTTGTCCTCATTGCTCTTTTACTGACTCATGCATTTAACAAAGCCTTTACAGTGTGAGAGGTCTTTGGCTGGCAGATAGTAAAACTCTACAAATGTCATTAGTGACATTTTTGGAAAAGTCTGGGGTGAAAAGGACATCTAAAGCTACATCAGCTCCTTTCCTACAGTCATGACTTTCTAATCATGTTGTCTTTTCTTCCAAAAATCTCTTTTTACTTCTGTTGGATCAAAGCATAAAGCTAAATAATAAGGTCAATCCCAAGATTATGCCTCCCTTACAAATCAAACCAATCTTTTTTCTCAAGCACAGTAACAAAATGACATCGTCACTATAATCCCTTTCCCATCTGCCATAACCCCACTTTGGAACAATCCCATTCGTCTATCAGGGAAAGAAAAAACGTATTTCTTCCCCCAAATGAAAAGAGAGAGGAGAAATCAATGTGGGTCATCTCTGCAATAACAGCTGCTCGTGAACTTTGACCGGCTACCAGACAAATACCTGCAGTTTTATTTTCAGTAGACGAAGTTAATATCAAAACTTCCCTCTCCATCAGAAACAAAACTCCATAAAACTACAATGATATTTTCATGCTTTTTGGCTTTTTGTTCTGTTGGGGGTCATGAGCAAGCTGTCACTTTCTAACTGTCAGCGTCCCACACTATCGCTCCACCCTACTCCCGTGGCTGGGAATCAGTACAATTGTGCCAAATTTAAAAATGATCGAGGCAGCTACAGCGACTGAACCCATTGGGACCGAGTCCATCCAGTCTGGACCAGTTGGTGTTGACAGTTGGGAAAACATCACTGAGTGTGTTTGGTCGTTTAAAGAGCACTGATTAGGCTTTGGACTCATAACACTATGATTGGAAGTTAAAACAAAAGGAGGAAAATGAATGCAACAGAACCAGAGATATCATCTTTTTTACATTTATTCAATGTCTTTTTCAAACAGCATGGCCTCACAGGAATCCGTGAAACTGACACAGGTTTCGCTACAATGCAAGTTAATGACAGTCATATCCCGTGGCTATTCCAACATACAAAGTGATTATGTACATTCACTGAGTGAATATTTAGAAAATAAAACATATATTTCTTGGTAGAAATGTGATCAAAATCCATTTTTATGCAGAAACTAAGTCAAAACATTGATTTTTTCACTTAAAATGAGAGAACTGTCCGCCATGTTTTTTGTTCTGACCGCCGGGACCTTGAAAGTCACGTGACTTGGAACACGAATAGCCATGGGATATGACTGTCATTAACTTGCATTGTAGCGAAATCCGTGTCAGTTTCACGGAAATTTGAGTGATTCTGTGGCTATTTCACGGATTTTGAGTTAAGCGAAATCCATGGCTATTTCACGGGTTCCTGTGAGACCAGGTTCTTTTTCAAACCTGCCACCTATGTTACCAAAAGTGCAACCCGATAAGCCCCCAGGACGCCCCCTATTTTTATATTTGAACACTTATTAATTAATAAACAAATGTATTTTTTAAATGTAGTTTCCTATTTATATATTATATATATATTTATATATATATGTAAAACTTAATTAATATTGAATTATTTATTATTTATTTTTATTAATTTCATTTAGGCAAAGGTATTTATGTTTTTAATTACCAATTTATCTATTTTGACTTATTTTGGCTTATTTATTTATTTATTTATTTTAATGTGGAATAATTTACTTAATTTAGGCAATTCAGTTTATTTATTTGACTGTCAAGTTATTAGTTTGTTATTAAATGTTTTATTTATTTGTGTGTTTTACTAATATTATCATAACCCAATTAGTCTTTGACACGTCACATCACTTTGTGCTGCTAAAGCTGCTCAGCATTCTGTTTGAACACACCTTAATAAATTGGTCACCATCATTGCATCTCCTGATTTATGACAATGATAAAATGTTATCGCTTCATGCCATTTCACTTTCTGCACCGGAGCACAATACACTA